>NC_069507.1:32446733-32576733 GCF_027579735.1 Bombina bombina | reverse complement strand
TTTGTGAGAGTGCACCTTACTCATTTTATATATATAATATATAAGGCGGACAGAAATCACCAGAAATCAACTTGATCGAGTATGATCGGGTTGATTGACACCCCCTGCTGGCGGCCGATTTGCCGCGAGTCTGCAGGGGGCGGCGTTGCACCAGCAGCTCTTGTGAGCTGCTGGTGCAATGCTGAATACGGAGAGTGTATTGCTCTCCGTATTCAGCGAGGTCTTGGATACGTGAGACCTTTCTTAAATAGGGGCCATAGTATAGATATATATACTGTATATATATATATATATATATATATATATATATATATATATATATATACTGTATATATACGTGTATATATACAGTATAGATATGCCCCCTAGGGTTTGGGTTAGGGTTAATGATCATATATAGTATAGACATATATATATATATATATTTATTTATATAGATATATATATATATACTGTATATATACGTGTATATATATATTTAAATATATATATATATATATATATATATATATATATATATATATATATATATATATATATATATATATATATACAGTATATATAGACAGACACATATATAGATATTTGACCTGGGTATGTAGTTTTAATGAAAGTTACATTATACCCTGACCGAAAAATATTATGGACAAAAAACAGCCTAAAATCTAGGGGGTGGGGGGTTAGAGGGCAGCAGAATTTTGAGTGCCTAGGGCAGCACAAAACCTAAATACGGCACATATGTATGCCAATCTTTGGTTAAAATGAAAAGGGACATTGTACTCTAAAGTGTTCACAATGGTCCATTTTACCTCCCGGGATTGTTTGCAAATTTTTACCTTTATTTTGTTATGTGCACTTGCTACTTTTAGCTGTACCTTTACCAAAAATAGGACTAAAAAACAATTTATATGTAAAAATACTATGTAAACATGGGACAACAACACTGATTAATCTCCCTGTGGAGAGTAGGAGGAAGTGAGATATTTTCCATCTGAAATCGCTGGTTGTGCTTAATCCCCACCCCTAGCCATAATTATAATTTCAATATCTAAGATAACATTAGCAGGTCTGCTTTACTTGCAGGGTCAGCCTATTTATATGGGCATGACCTTAAGAACAATAGCTGGTGGTTTGCATGAACAAAAACAGATATTTCTAATATAAAAGTAAACATAAAGGAGAACATCCCATAATACTCTGAAGTAGGTATAACAAGACTTTTGACACTTCAAAGAGAGATTCATTTTATAATACAGTGTCCCTTTAAGATAAAAAGATAAGTACATCCAATCTATACATATTTTTCAATTTACCGTACACCCTTTTTGGACAATTAATGATTATGATCATTACATCCCTATTCTCAGTAATGCTATCCTGCTGGTCTTGTTACTATATAGTGTGAAGGAACTCTATAGCCAAGCTCCACACATTGTAAAATTATTAGAAGTCAATATAACACATGCATAGAATTTGTTTCCAATTCTTATGTATTGTCTTTTAAATCATCTCATTCTGCACGTTCAATTCGATCCTAAGAAATTGTGTTAGTTTGTCCCTGCTGAGCGGCTGGAATGTACGAGGGGCTTGCAGAGATGACTGACAAGTATGTACTGGCACATGAAAAACAATCATGTCCGAAAATGAAGAAAGAGAAGGTGTGAAGAGGAACTGGATAGTGGCAGACCTAGGCAAATTATTTCAGATCATAACACGTTTGTGAGCTGCTATTTACTCCCCCTCGATTCTCTGCATGTACACAGGCTGTCAATTAAAGGAGACGTTCTGAATAATCTGAAATCCCTACAACTCAGTAATATAAAAAGCTTGGTAGAAGTGTAAGCGATTTCTCTAATGATGCTGCGCTGCGATCTTTGGCTTCTGATGGCATTTTAGAAATCTAAGAATTTACATTTCCCAGGGTAAATATAAAGTGGTACTTCATTGGGGTCAACATTTCCAATATCCTGAATCCAATGTCACATGAGTTTATTATATAATATATATTATCTGTATATAGACAAACAGACAGACAGATAGATAGATAGATAGATAGATAGATAGATAGATAGATAGATAGATAGATAGATAGATAGACACACACAAAATCGTAGAACTGTGTGCATGAGTTAGGGTACGTTAATGTAAAGCATAACAATAAGAAGTAATATAGCAAAATAATATTTATACCAGATTTAAGTTTGAAAAACATGTTCCTGTGCTGAATATACCTATGTTTTCACCAGCATATGAGAATAAATCTGTCAGTACTCCATGAGCATTTCCAGCTAGTTTAAACTGACATATAGGGGCATATTTATCAAGACCACTGCTCCATAACCTGTTCGCCTGCTCTGAGGCGGCGGACAGACATCGCCAGAAATCAACCAGATCAAATACGATCGGGTTGATTGACACCCCCTGCTAGCGGACGATTGGCCACGAATCTGCAGGGGGCGGCATTGCACAAGAACTGCTGATGCAATGATAAATGCTGAGAGAGCGCATTCTATCGGCATTTATCGATGTGCAACCCCTATTATGTTGTTATAAACATAAAACCTCCATTTAAAAACAGAAGTTCTAGAGGTTAACTATTTATTGTTCATAAAAAATACACAAAAATCCTGTTTGAAAAAAGTGATGGATCAACATTTTTGATAATGGTGGAAGAGAAACTAAAAATAATGAGTCTCTGATAAACAAATAATATTATCAGTTCAGCAAATCGCCGCTGTCTACCTACATTTTGGATTTTTGTGGATTACAGGTCACATCACAGGAATTTGAAACATTTCTAGCTTCAAATAACATCAAACAATGTAAGACAGCTCCATATTTCCCAGACTCTAATGGACAGGCTGAAAGATTTGTACAAACTTTAAAACATCGCTTAGCTGTCTCTCACAAATCAAAATGTAATCCAAACTCCCTTTCTAACTTTTTTTTAGAAAAAAGGGGATGTTAAAATAACTGCAGCTTTTACTGTATCTTTGCATTAACATTGTCTCATCATTATATGTTAGAAGTGCTGCAGCTTTAAGATCAGCTGACCACACCCTCTGGGTGTGTCTGGTTCTCTATGACATCATCAGAAGCCATGTTTAGTTTTACTGATGAACCTGTTAGTAAAGAAGCCATGTGATTGTAGCTGAATAAAAGTTTGACTGAAGTTTCTGCTGCAGAGTCTCAGTGATATGTGCAAGACACATCCGATACAAGGTAACTGCACAGAAATGAAAGTTCTAACCCTAACTACACAGAGAACATAACACTTACACTATAGAGGATCATGTCTGACAGACCTCGCTGAATGCGGAGAGCAATACGCTCTCCGCATTCAGCATTGAACCAGCAGCTCTTGTGAACTGCTGGTGCAATGCCGCCCCGCTAGCAGGGGGGTGTCAGCCTGATCGTATTCAGCTCGCCAGAAACACAGGGCTTCAAGCCCCATATGGAGTTTGATAGATATGCCCCCTAGCGTTTGGGTTAGGGTTAATGATCATGCAGCCCTCTCAGAAGGGGTTAACCCAACATAATTATTGCACTAGCATCATTACTGCTGCCACATTACAGGGCCACATCTCAACTTCAAGATTTTTTCATCAAAACGGTTGATATTTCCAACGTAGATTGATACGAGGCTACAGTTCAGTTGCTGACTTTTGACCCAAACCATACTCATAATAATGAAAAGATGGTAAGAAGCTCATAATCTATTTTTGTCTTGCTAGTAACAACCTTTACCCTATTCACACACTGATGCACCACAGTAGTTGGATTAGAGAGAAACGATAAACAGGAAGTTTTCATAGATGGGAGGATACATTGTAACTATATAGTGCCAATAGATAAATGAGTCCCAGCTTGGTCACTCCATCACTGTGCGATTTGTATGATAATTAAGAAACATCAATTCTATTGGTAGAATAGCACATTTATTTTTTTTCTACCCTAGAAATAATACTTTACACAATATTTTTTTCACTTCTGTCTTGTACTCTGGATAACTATGAAAATGCACATTATTTTTTAATAAAACCTTGTAATGTTAGGATTAGCTGTCTTGATTCCAAAGTTCAACGTTGTGATTTCAATGTCCCCACCCGCCACATTGCACATAAAATCACCTAGCAATTAATCCCATTTTAATTTTAGATTCCTGTAATTTTCTTTCTCCACCAATAAGTGCTGAAATGCAAGTGAGCAAAGCTTTGTTGTACTTTAGTCATGGCATCAGCTTCATTAAAAGTACCCACAGAAATTCAGTGTCAAAGATCTTTTCTTAAAGTTGTAACTCCGAATCCCCAAAGCTAAAAGGTCAAGAAAAAAAGAAATGTCAATAATGCAGAACATAATGTTCAGGGACCGTCAACTCTAAGCCCCTTATTTATTTTCACGTTGATGCCAGTGAACATGTTATCACAATAATGTTTAATGAAATAATTAACTTGCACCACTGTATAAGGATATTCTGCTATGCTCTTCATTACAGGTATAATATACAGTTCTTACACGGTTTACTTTGATAAGTTGTTAATATAATAAGGATTTTCTGGAGTACCTTGATAGAACAAGAGGTGCAGAGAATGAATAGGTCTTATCCTGGTTCTTATAAAAATCATGAATGAGATGATATTGTGCATCATACATTATGTTTGTGCTGATGCATGTGTCATTGACCGTGTTCTAATACAGAGTTATTGCTAGATGAAGAGGTACAGTGTTGGTAGGTGAGGAGTTTTATAGGCGCTAGGTCAGGAGGTGAAGCAAAGGGGGGGTTCAAGCCTGTAGGGTTAGTTCAAAAACTGTAGGCGCTAACACAGATTGTCACAGAAAGGGGAAAATAGTAATGAATAAATTATTTTCCACTACTCATTTACCACTTGTCTTATTCAAATAACATTTAACCCATTTAGGACTTAATTATAAGTGGAGCGCTATTTATCGTACCCGCTCGTGTATTAACTGCACTAGAAGTAAGCTATTTACGTGTGTCGGAAAGCGCAAGTACTACAAGTTCAAAGTAAAAAGTTTTTGCACGAGCACTAACCCGACACGCGCAAAAAGCCAAACTATCGAAATCTCGTTAACGTATTTTCCATGGAAGTTAAGTTAATGGAGAAAAGAAGTGGAACAAACCTAATACCCTACTAGCACACAAACCTGATCGCCTTTTCTCAAGTGCGCTAACCCCATATGAAAATATTATTTACATTCCAATGTTCTTCACATAGCAGAATATATTTTATTTATTCATAAATACATTTCTTTCATGTAATTGTCAAGAGTCCATGAGCTAGTGACGTATGGGATATACAATCCTACCAGAAGGGGCAAAGTTTCCCAAACCTCAAAATGCCTATAAATATACCCCTCACCACACCCACAATTCAGTTTTACAAACTTTGCCTCCTATGGAGGTGGTGAAGTAAGTTTGTGCTAAGATTTCTACGTTGACATGCGCTTCTCAGCATTTTGAAGCCCGATTCCTCTCAAAGTACAGCAAATGTCAGAGGGACATAGAGAGTATTACCTATTGAATGCAATGATTTTCCTAACGGGGGTCTTTTTCATGGGTTCTCTGTTATCGGTCGTAGAGATTCATCTCATACCTCCCTTTTCAGATCGACAATATACTCTCATATACCATTACCTCTACTGATAACTGTTTCAGTACTGGTTTGGCTATCTGCTATATGTGGATGGGTGTCTTTGGGTAAGTATGTTTTTATTTCTTAAGACACCTCAGCTATGGTTTTTGCACTTTATGCATTTATATAAAGTTCTAAATATATGTATTGTACTTATATTTGCCATGAGTCAGGTTCATGTATTTCCTTTTGCAGATTGTCAGTTTCATATTTGGGAAAGTTACTATTGAGAAATATTTTTCTTACCTGGGGTTTAGTCTTTTTTTCAATTGACTACTTGTTCAAATTGCGGGCTGTCTTAGGCTCGCGGTTGTGCTTAATGCTACACTTTATTGCGTCATTCTTGGCGTGAAAATTTTTTTGGCGCAAAAAGCACGTCCGTTGACGCAAGTTCGTCATTTCCGGCGTCGTACTTGACGCAGGGGTTCACACAGGGTTGCGTCGCTAGTGACACGAGTGTGTCATTTCCGGACAATGTTGGCACCCAAAAAAATTTCAGTTACGTTGTGCGTCATACTTGGCGCCCAATTTTTTTCATTATTTATTGCCCCATTGCTTTTGCCTCTTGCCTTTTGCTATGTCAGAGGGCTATGCTATTTGCTTTTTTTCCCATTCCTGAAACTGTCATATAAGGAAATTGATAATTTTGCGTTATATGTTGTTTTTTCTTTTACATTTTGCAAGATGTCTCAATCTGATCCTGCCTCAGAAGTATCTGCTGGAACTTTGCTGCCTGACATCGGTTCTACCAAAGCTTAGTGCATTTGTGGAGATTTGTGGAGATTATATCTCCAAATGTCTTTTGTTATAGTTGTCATGATAATCTTTTACATACAGATAGAGTTTCCATCTGTAATAGTACATTGCCCGTTGAATTTTAAAGAATTTGTTACTGATTCTATTCAGAAGGCTTTGTCTGCATTTCCACCTTCTAATAAGCGTAAGAGGTCTTTTAAAACTTCTGATAAAGTTGATGAAATTTCAAATGACCGACAGCATAATGAATTATCCACCTCTGATGAGGATCTATCTGATACAGAAGATCCTTCCTCAGACATTGACACTGACAAATCTACTTATTTATTTAAAATAGAGTATATGCGTTCTTTGTTAAAAGAAGTGTTAATTACTTTGGATATTGAGGAAGCTAGTCCTCTTGATATTAAAACCAGTAAACGTTTAAATGCTGTTTTTAAGCCTACTGTGGTTACTCCAGAGGTTTTTCCTATTTCTGATGCTATTTCTGACATGATTTCTAAGGAATGGAATAAGCCAGGTACTCCTTTTAATCCTTCTGCAAGGTTTAAAAAATTGTATCCTTTTCCAGCAATTGCAATAGAGTTTTGGGAAAAGATCCCCAAAGTTGATGGGGCTATTTCTACTCTTGCTAAACGAACCACTATTCCTATGGAAGATAGTACTTCCTTTAGATAGGCAGATTGAATCTTATCTAAGGAAAGCCTATTTATATTCAGGTCATCTTCTTAGGCCTGCAATTACTTTGGCTGATGTTGCAGTTGCTTCAACTTTTTGGTTGGAGAATTTAGCTCAACAAGAATTGGATTCTGACATATCTAGCATTGTTCGCTTAATGCAACATGCTAATCATTTTATTTGTGATGCCATTTTTGATATTATCAAAATTGATGTTAGATCCATGTCTTTAGCTATTTTAGCTAGAAGAGCCTTGTTGCTTAAATCTTGGAATGCTTATATGACATCTAAGTCTAGATTGCTATCTCTTTCTTTCCAAGGTAATAATTTATTTGGTTCTCAGTTGGATGTTATTATTTCATCTGTTACTGGCAGGAAAGGAGTTTTTTTGCCTCAGGATAAAAAACCTAAGGGTAAATCTAAGGCTTCTAATCGTTTTCGTTCCTTTCGTCAAAATAAGGAACAAAAACCTAATCCTTCCCCCAAGGAATCTTTTTCCAATTGGAAGACTTCCTCAAATTGAAATAAATCCAAGCCTTTTAAGAAACCAAAGTCAGCCCCTAAGGCCGCATGAAGGTGCAGCCCTCATTCCAGTTCAGCTGGTAGGGGGCAGATTAAGGTTTTTCAAGGATGTTTGGGCAAATTCTGTCCAAAATCAATGGATTCAGAGCATTGTCTCTCAGGGGTACCGAATAGGATTCAGAGTAAGACCTCCTGTTAGAAGATTTTTTTCTCTCATGCATCCCAGTGAATCCAGTAAAAGCTCAGGGTTTCCTGAAGTGTGTTTCAGATCTGGAGGTTTCAGGGGTAATCATGATGGTTCCTTTTCAGGAACAAAGCCTGGGGTTTTATTCAAATCTATTCATTGTCCCAAAGAAAGAAAATTCATTCAGACCAGTTCTGGATCTGAAAATTTTGAATCGTTATGTAAGAGTACCAACTTTCAAGATGGTGACTATAAGGACTTTTCTGCCTTTTGTTCAGCAAGGAAATTATATGTCTACAATAGACTTGCAGGATGCTTACCTTCATATTCCAATTCATCCAGAACATTATCAGTTCCTGAGATTCTCTTTTCTAGACAAGCATTACCAATTTGTTGCTCTTCCATTTGGCCTAGCAACAGCTCCAAGAATCTTTTCAAAGGTTCTGGGTGCCCTACTCTCTGTAATCAGAGAACAGGGTAATGCAGTGTCTCCTTATTTGGACGATATCTTGGTACTAGTTCAGTCTTTACGTTCTGCAGAATCTCACACAAATCAACTTGTGTTTTTTCTTCGAAAACATGGTTGGAGGATCAATTTACCAAAAAGTTTTTTGATTCCTCAGACAAGGGTCACCTTTTTAGGTTTCCAGATAGATTCATTGTCCATGACTCTGTCTCTAACAGACAAGAGACGTTTGAAATTAGTTGCAGCATGTCGGCACCTTCAGTCTCAGTCATTCCCTTCAGTGGCTATGTGCATGGAAGTTTTAGGCCTCATGACTGCAGCATCGGACGCGATTCCTTTTGCTCGTTTTCACATGAGACCTCTCCAGCTTTGCATGCTGAATCAATGGTGCCGGGATTATACAAAGATATCACAATTAATATCCTTAAATCCCAATATTCTAAACTCTCTGACGTCGTGGTGAAATAACCAGCATTTAGTTCAAGGGGCCTCTTTTGTTCGGCCAACCTGGACTGTGATCACAACAGATGCAAGTCTTTCAGGTTGGGGAGCTGTCTGGGGATTTCTGACAGCACAAGGAGTTTGGAAATCTCAAGAGGCGAGATTATATTTAGAACTCCATGCAATTCTCAGAGCTCTTCAGGTTTTGGCTTCTGTTGAAGAGAGAAACGTTCATTTGTTTTCAGACAGACAATATCACAACAGTGGCATATGTCAATCATCAGGGTGGTACTCACAGTCCCCTAGCTATGAAAGAAGTATCTCATATACTTGTTTGGGCGGAATCCAGCTCTTGTCTAATTTCTGTGGTTCATATCCCAGGTGTAGACAATTGGGAGGCGGATTATCTCAGCCGTCAGACTTTACATCCAGGGGAGTGGTCTCTTCATCCGGATGTGTTTTCTCAGATTGTTCAGATGTGGGGCCTTCCAGAAATAGATCATATGGCCTCTCATCTAAACAAGAGACTTCCCAGATACCTGTCCAGGTCCAGGGATTCTCAGGGGGAAGCAGTGGATGCGCTGACATTTCCTTGGTGTTATCAACCTGCTTATATCTTCCTGCCTCTAGTTCTTCTTCCGAGAGTGATCTCCAAGATCATCATGGAACAATTGTTTGTGTTGCTGGTGGCTCCAGCATGGCCCCACAGGTTTTGGTATACGGATCTTGTTCGGATGTCCAGTTGCCACCCTTGGTCACTTCCGTTAAGGCCGGACCTACTGTCTCAAGGTCCGTTTTTCCATCAGGATCTCAAATCATTAAATTTGAAGGTATGGAAATTGAACGTTTAGTATTAAGTCATAGAGGCTTCTCTGACTCTGTAATTAATACTATGTTACAAGCTCGTAACTCTGTCTCTAGGAAGATTTATTATTGAGTTTGAAAGATTTACATTTCATGGTGTTCTTCACATAAATTCTCTTGGCATTCTTTTAGAATTCCTAGAATTTTACAGTTTTTCCAGTATGGTTTGGATAGGGGTTTGTCTGCAAGTTCCTTGAAGGGACAAATCTCTGCTCTTTCAGTTTTATTTCACATAAAGATTGCTAAACTTCCTGATATTCACTGTTTTGTACAGGCTTTAGTTCGTATTAAGCCCGTCATTAAATCAATTTCTCCTCCTTGGAGTCTTAATTTGGTTTTGAAGGCGTTACAGGCTCCTCCGTTTGAGCCTATGCATTCTTTGGACATTAAACTACTTTCTTGGAAAGTATTGTTCCTTTTGGCCATCTCTTCTGCTAGAAGAGTGTCTGAACTATCTGCTCTTCCTTGTGAATCTCCTTTTCTGATTTTTCATCAGGATAAGGCGGTTTTGCGGACTTCATTTGAATTTTTACCTAAGGTTGTGAATTCTAACAACATTAGTAGAGAAATTGTTGTTCCTTCTTTGCGTCCTATTCCTAAAGAATCCTTTGGAAAGATCCTTACATTCTTTGGATGTGGTAAGAGCTTTGAAATATTATGTTGAAGCTACTAAAGATTTCAGAAAGACTTCTAGTCTATTTGTTATATTTTCTGGTCCTAGGAAAGGTCAGAAAGCCTCTGCTATTTCCTTGACCACTTGGTTAAAGCTTTTGATTCTTCAAGCTTATTTGGAGTCGGGTCAAGCCCCGCCTCAGAGAATTACAGCTCATTCTACTAGATCAGTCTCCACTTCGTGGGATTTTAAGAATGAAGCTTCAGTTGATCAGATTTGCAAAGCAGCGACTTGGTCCTCTTTGCATACATTTACTAAATTCTACTGTTTTGATGTATTTGCTTCTGAAGCAGTTTTTGGTAGAAAAGTTCTTCAGGAAGCTGTTTCAGTCTGATTCTTCTGCTGATGTTTTAAGTTTTTCTTTTCTTCATGAGAATAACTTATATTTTGGGTTGTGGATTATTCTTTCAGCATTTGGCTGTTGTTTATTTTTATCCCTCCCTCTCTAGTGACTCTTGCGTGGAGTTCCACATCTTGGGTATTTGATATCCCATACGTCACTAGCTCATGGACTCTTGCCAATTACATGAAAGAAAACATAATTTATGTAAGAACTTACCTGATAAATTAATTTCTTTCAAATTGGCAAGAGTCCATGAGGCCCACCCTTTTTATGGTGGTTATGATTTTTGTGTATAAAGCACAATTATTCCAAATTTCTTTGTTGATGCTTTTTACTCCTTTCTTTATCACCCCACTACTTGGCTATTCATTAAACTGAATTGTGGGTGTGGTGAGGGTGTGGTGAGGGGTGTATTTATAGGTTTGGGAAACTTTGCCCCTCCTGGTAGGATTGTATATCCCATACGTCACTAGCTCATGGACTCTTGCCAATATGAAAGAAATGAATTTATAAGGTAAGTTCTTACATAAATTATGTTATTTCTACATAGATATATATATGATGTTTTTTAAAAAAAATATATATATATTTCTTTACCTATATATAATATATAGATGATTATATATAAATAAAGAGATATATATATATATATATATATATATATATATATATATATATATATATATATATATATATATATATATATATATATATATATATATATATTTAAAATACATACGGCTAGATTTGGAGTTTTGTCGGTAACGACCCGAAAAGCTAACGCCGGCTTTTTTCTGGCCGCACCATAAAAATAACTCTGGTATTGAGAGTCCACATAAAGGCTGCAAAAAAGGAGCGTAGAGCATATTTAACGCAGATTCAACTCTCGATACCAGAGTTGCTTACGCAAGCGGCCAGCCTCAAAAACGTGCTTGTGCACGATTCCCCCATAGGAAACAATGGGGCTGTTTGAGCTGAAAAAAAACCTAACACCTGCAAAAAAGCCGCGTTCAGCTCCTAACGCAGCCCCATTGTTTGCTATGCGGAAACACTTCCTACGTCTGCACCTAACACTCTAACATGTACCCTGAGTCTAAACACCCCTAACCTTACACTTATTAACCCCTAATCTGCCACCCCCGCTATCGCTGACCCCTGCATATTATTATTAACCCCTAATCTGCCGCTCCGTAAACCGCCGCTACTTACATTATCCCTATGTACCCCTAATCTGCTGCCCTAACATCGCCGACCCCTATATTATATTTATTAACCCCTAATCTGCCCCCCACAACGTCGCCTCCACCTGCCTACACTTATTAACCCCTAATCTGCCGAGCGGACCTGAGCGCTACTATAATAAAGTTATTAACCCCTAATACGCCTCAATAACCCTATAATAAATAGTATTAACCCCTAATCTGCCCTCCCTAACATCGCCGACACCTAACTTCAATTATTAACCCCTAATCTGCCGACTGGAGCTCACCGCTATTCTAATAAATGTATTAACCCCTAAAGCTAAGTCTAACCCTAACACTAACACCCCCCTAAATTAAATATAATTTACATCTAACGAAATTAATTATCTCTTATTAAATAAATTATTCCTATTTAAAGCTAAATACTTACCTGTAAAATAAATCCTAATATAGCTACAATATAAATTATAATTACATTGTAGCTATTTTAGGATTAATATTTATTTTACAGGCAACTTTGTAATTATTTTAACCATGTACAATAGCTATTAAATAGTTAAGAACTATTTAATAGTTACCTAGTTAAAATAATTACAAAATTACCTGTAAAATAAATCCTAACCTAAGTTAGAATTAAACCTAACACTATACTATCATTAAATTAATTAAATAAAATACCTACAATTACCTACAATTAAATCTAACACTACACTATCAATAAATACATTAAATACAATTCCTACAAATAACTACAATGAAATAAACTAACTAAAGTACAAAAAATAAAAAAGAACTAAGTTACAAAAAATAAAAAAATATTTACAAACATAAGAAAAATATTACAACAATTTTAACTAATTACACCTACTCTAAGCCCCCTAATAAAATAACAAAGACCCCCAAAATAAAAAATGCCCTACCCTATTCTAAATTACTAAAGTTCAAAGCTCTTTTACCTTACCAGCCCTGAACAGGTCCCTTTGCGGGGCATGCCCCAAGAAGTTCAGCTCTTTTGCCTGTAAAAAAAAACATACAATACCCCCCCCCAACATTACAACCCACCACCCACATACCCCTTATCCAACCCAAACCCCCCTTAAATAAACCTAACACTAAGCCCCTGAAGATCATCCTACCTTGTCTTCACCTCACCAGGTATCACCGATCCGTCCTGGCTCCAAAATCTTCATCCAACCCAAGCGGGGGCTGGCGATCCATCATCCGGTGGCTGAAGAGGTCCAGAAGAGGCTCCAAAGTCTTCATCCTATCTGGGAAGAAGAGGCGATCCGGACCGGCAACCATCTTGATCCAAGCGGCATCTTCTATCTTCATCCGATGACGACCGGCTCCATCCTGAAGACCTCCACCGCGGACCCATCTTCTTCCGGCGACGTCCAACTGAAGAATGACGGTTCCTTTAAGGGACGTCATCCAAGATGGCGTCCCTCGAATTCGATTGGCTGATAGGATTCTATCAGCCAATCGGAATTAAGGTAGGAATATTCTGATTGGCTGATGGAATCAGCCAATCAGAATCAAGTTCAATCCGATTGGCTGATCCAATCAGCCAATCAGATTGAGCTCGCATTCTATTGGCTGTTCCGATCAACTCATGCTGCAGCCATTTCTATTTTGCATATTAATACCTGTCAAGGTGAGACAGCGGCTGCTTGCACCCTTACCGAGGACAGAATTGGTGCTGGACGTTAACCTGTTTGTATAATCAATTCACCAGTCAATAGCACAATTCTTAACAAAATTATTCTAAATACAAGCTATGGAGATTCAACAAGATGTGTTTACGTTCTCTGATGTGGAGGCTGCAGCTATTGCCACTCTTGTAAGAGGCCCACGGGACTTTCTAGCTATCCCAGATACAGACCTATGTTCTAAACAGTGGGAACGTGAAAAAAAGAAAGAGGTGAATTGGGAATTACATTCCTCTACTCTTGCTGAATATTACAAGTTGCGCCGAATCCCGAGAGGCCTGAGAGTGTCATTAAGACCGACACTCTTTATGGAAGACAAAGAATACTGTTCAACCTTTGAAAAGATTCTTAACAAGTGTTCCTTTGATCTTATGATTCTGACGATACAACGTATACAAAAAGAGATACAAACGAACCAACAGAAGATACAAGCATTGGAGGTCAGTTTACAGGAAAAATTGTCCATCACTGATTTCAATACTTTGAAGGCTGACTTGGATACAAAATTGGATGAATTTAGAAAAGGCAATGAAGAAAAGAAACGAATCAAGTTCTCTAGAGATGCGGACGATTACCTGTATGGTCACGTGTACAGATGGGAGTCCCGCGAGACGCGAATGCCCAGAGGTGACGTCAGACGCCAGAGTCGTCGAGGAAGAGAACGCCAAACACGATCTGAGGCTAGCGATTCATCACGAAACAACTCAGTGGGGACTATCTCCCAGTTCCAGTCTCCCTCTCCTTCTTCTTTTTCCCTACAGGTACCGGGCCAAGACGGAGGCGGAGGGGCGGCCGAAAATACCAGAGGCAACGCAAGTCGGCCACCGAAAGGACGTCGGGTGAAACGGTAAATGATTTAGTGATTAACATATCACAGGTACCGTTCACCGAAGGGGAATTGAACTTACTTAATAAGGGTTTGGGCTTTTGCCCCAGTAACACCATTAATTGTATGGACTTGGACATTGAGCTGTATAGATTCTTTAGACAATTGCGTCTTAAAGCTCACTTTTCTAAAATACCGTATAACGCTGTAAATTTAAATACTGTTAATGTTGATTGTTTGAAATTCTCAGATTTTGATCTAACTGCTAAGTCTAGCTTTATTCCGCCTACAAATTACCATCCTATTGAAACGTATATCACATTGGTAAATAAGGACATAGAAAAACTTAAATATAATATCAGAGTACATAAGGGGATACAAATGAAGTACAATTTAACAGTTGAGGAGAAACAATCCCTTAATAAAATTATAAATAACCCTGATATAATCATTAAAAAAGCGGATAAGGGCGGGGCAATTATAATCATGGATAAAATAAAATACATAGAAGAAATAAACAATCAACTAAGGGACACCGAGGTATACGAAAAGCTTGACAATAATCCATTGAAAATAATACAAAATGAATTGAAAGTTATTGTCCAAAATGCCCTAGATAAAGGTATCATTGACCAGAAACTAAGTCAATATTTGCTAAAGAAAGAATGTATCACTCCCCTGATATATATACTTCCTAAAATTCACAAGTCCCTCATTAATCCACCGGGACGCCCCATTGTGGCAAGCGTTGATTCAGTCTTGTCAAATATAGCCACTTTTCTAGATAAAATACTTAAACCAATAGTGTCCAAACTATCATCTTATTTGGAGGATTCTACTGAATTCCTCAATAGGCTTAATGAGATTAAACTAAATGGCCAAGAAAACCCGATTCTAGTCACCTTAGATGTTAAAAATCTATATACAAGTATTCCCCATGTAGGGGGTGTACAATCAGTGAAACAATACTTGGTTAAGGAACAAATATATACAGGTTCACAAATTAATTTTATAATTGATTTATTGGCATTTGTATTGAACAACAATTATTTTCTATTTGGTGACATGTACTACCGGCAAAAGAGAGGCACCGCTATGGGTGCTAATATGGCGCCACCATACGCAGGCATATATATGGGCACATTTGAAGATGATTTCATCTATCCTAATGAATTGTTTAAACAGCATGCTTGCGTATGGTGGCGCTATATAGATGATGTATTTATGATATGGTTAGGCAATGAAGATACTCTTGATGTTTTTCTTAAACAAATTAATTCTAACCCGGCTAATATTGAATTCACAATGCAGTATGATAGAAAATGTATTGATTTTCTGGATGTGACTGTAGCAATAGAAGAAAATAAGTTTAAAACTGATCTTTTTGTTAAAAAAACTGACAAAAATACGTTTCTATCATATACAAGTTGTCATCCAGAAAACACAATTAAATCTCTACCGAAGTCACAATACATTCGTGTTAAACGAATAGTGAGCGATGAAGATGTATGTAATAGAAGGTTACTTGAAATGGGACAAAAATTTAAACAAAGGGGTTACCCGATAAAAATATTGGATGATGAATTAAAAAAGGTCAATCAAATCCCTCGTAATCAACTTTTACAAAAAACATTGAAAAACAAACAGATGGAGAGAATTCCATTTGTGAGTACATACAATGTCAATAGTAAGCAGATATCTGGTATTGTCAAAAAACATTGGCATATTTTAAAAAATAATTATCAGGATATAAAAGAATTTCAATCTTTTCCATTGCTATCATACAAAAGACCTAAAAACTTAAAGGACTATTTAATCAAAACTGATATAGGTAGTAGTAAGACAAGGATGTCATTTACAAAAAAGAAAGGCACCTTTCCCTGTTATAATTGTTCACATTGTAGTTGTGTGATTAAAGGCAGTGAGGTTGTCCACCCATATACGGGTAAAAAATATAGGATTAATGGTTTGTTTACTTGTCAAACGGATCATGTCATATATTCTCTAAAATGTCCCTGTGGATTTATATACATAGGGGAAACTACCCAAAAAATGAAAGACAGACTCACACAACACAAATACACCATACGTAAGGCCATCTCAGATTTACCTGTATCTGCACACTTTAAAGAGAAAAACCATAATGTTAACCAGTTAAGGTTTCAAATCCTTGAACATGTTCCAATACAGAGAAGGGGACAGGACAGGGTTAAAAAACTACAGCAGAGAGAGGTTATTTGGATCAATAGACTAGAAAGTATGCACCCTAAAGGTTTAAATAAAGACTATAACCTGTTCTTGTTTCTTTAATGAGTTGATTGTGATAACTTACTGTAAACTTTTTCTCTATGATTTAGATCAAGATTCACTTAAAGAAAAGAGAACAACTTGAAAAAAGAGATGTGCTGAATAACATAATATAAAAATAGGTTGTTTGGAAAAAACATAAGGTTTTCATTTCGAATGCTATTGGTATGGTTTACATATAGTAAATAATATTTGAGTGTGTGCATTCCCCTGTTTAACATCCATCAGAGAAAAAACATATCTTGCAAGATTAGAATTTGGTTGTTAGTTTGATTGCTGTTTTTAATAAAATAAAGATTTTTTTAAATAGTATTAATAAATGGTAATGAAAAATCACTAACATGAAAGTATCTCACATAATTCACAGATAAGATAATGAATTGTTAAGGTCACTTTATATTCTCCTCATATTAACACTAAATATTTAACAATAAGAAGGTGTTTAAAGAATTACATATGTTGAAAATCACAAGGTTTTTTGTATAAGAAATGCATAGTTATGATTATGAAACAAAATCACTGTTTATTGATTATTTTTATTCTGTTGAAAGAATATGTATTATCACAATTGTAATTATTTACACCTGTGTTGTGTTGTGTCACATGGACTGCCTATAAAAGGTGGAGTTGGATTATGTACTAATCACTTGGCTTGAGAAAGGGCAGAAGCCCGAAACGTCGCCTGTATTTCACTGCTTGTAATAAAAATGTTATAAAAAAACAACTTGGAGTGCTGCAGCCATTTCTATTTTGCATATTAATACCTGTCAAGGTGAGACAGCGGCTGCTTGCACCCTTACCGAGGACAGAATTGGTGCTGGACGTTAACCTGTTTATATATATATATATATATATATATATATATATATATATATATATATATATATATATATATATATATATATATATATATGTGTGTGTGTATATGTGTATAGTATATATATATATATATATATATATATATATATATGTGTGTGTGTGTGTGTGTATATATATATATATATATATATATATATATATATATATATATATATATATATATATATACAACACACAGATAATGTTTGTAATGCTTCCCTGCGTGCCTGTCACCCAGGATGCTCTGGGGTTAACTGCTTGGGTTGCTGGGAACTTTGCAGCTGTCTGTCAGTGTCCACGGCTGTAGAGTTTGCTGTGGCTTAGGATGTATACCCAGTCCAGACTGTGAGCGCTGTCCATTCCTGTGTTTTTATATATATATACTGTATATATACAAATATATAAATACATAAAACACACGTAGAGATGTATATGTATGTATCTCTATATTAAAGCCCTTTGCAGTCCTTTTTTTTCTAACAGCTGAGACCTCATATCTTTGAGCCCTTATAACGTTTTTTTGTGCAATTTTGTTTAATAATTTTAATCAGACAGCGTTAATATGAGTGTAACTGTACTTTTAAATGTATTTTTATGTTTTTGTGCCACTTTTTTTGTCTTGTGTAACCGTTAAATAGAGCTCTGAGGTCACAGTAATCATTCTACCGTAAATCGGGATTGCGCTCATGCATTCGCATTTACTTTCCACTTGTAATATGATCGCTCCTTTCGATGCTTGCAAACAGCTGCGATAAACCCGATTACAGCTTTTGAGGCATATTTAAGAAATGTCTTGCGGACCTGATCAGACAGTGCGGATCAGGTCCGCAAGACCTCGCTGAATGCGGAGAGCAATACGCTCTCTGCATTTAACATTGCACCAGCAGCTCACAAGAGCTGCTAGTGCAAAGCCGCCCCCTGCAGACTCGCGGCCAATGGGCCGCCAGCAGGGAGGTGTCAATCAACCCGATCGTACTCGATCAGGTTGAATTGTTGCGATTCCTGTCCGCCTGCTCAGGCGGACAGGTTATGGAGCAGCGTTCTTTGTGACTGCTACTTCATAACTGAAGACTCACCAGAAACATGGGCCGTCAAGCTCCTTTCAGAGCTTGATAGATAGGCCCCATTAACATGTTTGGGATGGGGGGGTTATTACAATAATGTACCCCCAGCACTAGTGGCAGTTCCAAAAATTACATTAATTCAGGGAAGCCTGTGAATGGATTCACTTTTTGCATAGCCTGGGCAGGTAGAAATGGGATCAAGAATGTTTTGTCCGGAGAGTTTGGTGGTGTGGGGCGTCACTATGTGGTTAAGGGTGTGGTTGGGCCGTGTAGGGTGGTTATAGCTGAGAAAAGACAGTTGCAGGCAGAGCTATTTTCATCTTCCTCCTGATCTCAACAAGCTTTGCCTAGGAGATTGGGGTTGTTTTGCTCCTCTATTCACCCTGTACAAACATCACTGCCCACCACTCACATAGAACTGGCCATGGCTGAAGCACTGGTGCTGTGCTAATTTCTAATTGGTTGGGGTGTTGTATTAGTGTAGGTTGATGAAATGAAAAATGTTTAGAGTTCTCTAATGATTCAGTCAGCAGCTCAGTGATGTCATCACTGCATTGTATGATGCAACTAACACAAGTCGTGATGTAATATCATCGGTCATTCTGTGTTGCATATGATGTCACGCCAATCACAGTCAAAGTAGAGGGAGCTAAAGTTTCTCCTTGATGTTCAGACTTCTCCGTGTTTGGGAAACTTTCCCCCATTCAATTCTGATTTTATAGAGTGGTGCATTGTTATTTCCTACTAGCATGGTATATCCAGTACTAGTCATTAAATACAATTTAAAAAAAACTTTCCACTTTACTTTTATCATCAAATTTACTTCTTTCTCCTTCATTGAAACTAAGTTCCTTTTCATGAGAGCATTCTGAGGTAGCCTCAGGAGTATGCATGTGTCTTCAGCACTATATGACAGCAATGATTGCAAAAATGTTTGTTACAATGATATACACAGAGTCAGGGACATACTAATGGATGGGTGACAAGAATGGCGCGCAATCCAAACATGGTGACTGTCAAAAGCAAATGGGCTCATTGACATGGATTAGTGGGGGAGGCCATTTTTGAAAGATTGCTGCGAGTACGGTCTGAATATTGTCATATAGATGAGGTGGTGTTTAAAAATCCACTCTGGGTGTCAAATACCCTAGGTAGATTACTGCATATAGTGCCCAAGTGACATACACATTCCTAAGCCTACCTCAGTATGTTCTCAGAAAGTTGTATTTGACTAATGAAAGTTTATTTTTTATTTTTTTCCATGTCAGAATTCCTACTAGATGAGCTTCAAATGAAATTGTGGAAATCTAGGACAAGGTAATGCTTCTAGAAATGTGTGTTAATTTATAATAACTGTATTGTCTTGTTCCATGTCCTTGAGCAAGGGCTCTGTTTAATCAGATGACATCACAAGCTAATCTTCAATGCAGTGACATAGCTAAACCTTTGCAAATGCCAGGCAAGGTGAACAAAATTGTTCATGCAAAAAAGTGAAAGGGAAATTAAAACTCAACTTTTTTTTTTCAGAAGAAGGCAATTTTCAGTGAAGGCGTTCATCTCTCACATACACTTTATAATTTCATTATTTTCTTTGTTGGATAATTAAATGTAATATCATTGGGCGACACATATAAAATTAGATTGTAAGCTTTTGCAGAAGGAATAAATATTCCCTGAATAATGTTAAATACCTTGTTACGCACACTACCAAGGAACACTGTGTGTATTGAAATAAAATATGATAATGATCATAATACTGAATACTGGTTTGATTTTTCACTTTTATTTATGTTATTTTTTTTATTTTATTTTTTTATTTATTTGTTTGTTTGTAACACTGTCGTTATTAAAGGGATATCAAACACTTTCAGGATTGTAATATAAAAATGTTAATCATAAATTTAAAAAAAAACAACTTTGTAATATACATGAATTAGTTATTTTTCTTGCCTCTACTGTAAAATATATTTTGTGTAAAAAATGTGCTGGTCCCACACTCTTCAAGAGGTTGAAAAGCATATTTTGGAACCTAGGTTTCTGCACATTGCCTGAACTAGCTACACTATACACAGTTATTGCTTAAATCAGTCAACCAAGTCTAACTGGCAAACTGGCAGCAAACAAGATAAGATGAACATAAATAGGGATTTTAGTGAGTTTGATAAAACAGTTTCACATGGTTTATTGTAAGTACTTTATTGCTAATATACACACAATGGGGCATATGTATCAAGCTCCGGATGGAGCTTGATGCCCCATGTTTCTGGCGAGCCTGCAGGCTCACCAGAAACAGCAGTTATAAAGCAGTTATGAAGCAGCTCTGAGCAGGCGGACAGACATCGCCGGAAATCAACCCGATCGAGTACGATCGGGTTGATTGACACCCCCCTGCTGGCGAGTCTGCGTATTGCTCTCCGCATTCAGCGAAGTCTGGCGGACCTGATCCGCAGTGTCGGATCAGGTCCGCCAGACTTTAATAAATATGCCCCTATATATATATATATATATTGTATAGAAAATGAGCAAATCTAGGCAAGTATCTCTGCTTGCTTTACCCCAGGAATACCCGGTATACATTGTTACCAATGAACCAGGGAACTCTGGGTAAGATATGCAAATTAGATACGCAATATCTCAGTTTTTTGCTTCCAAGTACTATTTTAAACACAGCATATATAAATATATATATATACAGAGAGAGAAGAGGTCACTGAACCCTTTAATAAATGATCTTCATAGTAATGATGATAAACAGCAGTCTCTTAGGTATAGAAGATCCTAAATTCCTAGGAACAGAAGACTTGGTCAAATATATGAGACCTGAGTCGTTGAAATCTTTTAAGCCCCCTATGCACGCCAATACTGTAATGGCTGGAATTACTGGTGCAAAAGTACGGGTAAACCGTGAGCCAAGACGGCCTAATTAAGCGGCAGTAAAAAGCAATATCTGCTAAAGTGGTCATACAGATCTCACTCACCGCTGCCGGCCCGGACTCTATCCTTGTTCTCCAAAGAAACTTTTCCAATTTCGGCATCCCACTACGCAGGAAGGGGGTGTGAAGAGCACGTGACTCTGCCTTGTCCAATTGGCTGCTCAGGAGCCCTGAGCCGTAGGCAATCAGCTGTGGATAGGAACCAAGTGCCAAAGATCCGTCCCTGTCGCCTGGTAAGAATAATAGTCACAGAAAAAGCAGTGGCTGGTGGCGGTATAAAAACAGCAACTTTATTTCAACATCTTGATAAAATAACATCCATGGGTTACACATTGACAGATCGCAGTAAATCCGCTAACATGTTTCGGCTATTCAGCCAAAATCATAGCTGAGGATTAAACACCTGTTGACCTTTTTTCTTTTGTTTTAGTGAGTAATTGTAATGTATATGTTGTTAATAATATCATTAAATCAATGGAACATTCAGAAAGAATATCATTCCATGAATCAATGAATACTTTATCAGAAACCTCAAAGGTAGGGAACTTGTTTAGCCTTAAACCACGGGGAATGATTTTTAATTTAACATAATTTTCCATAGTCCATATGTCCCATTGGAGCGTCTGCTCCTTAATGAGGAGTTTTGCCATCTACTCAAATAGACCAGTCAGTGAATAATTGGTTTTGTCCGTATAAAAATATTTTCAATAGCTGTATCCAAACAGTATTATTCCATTTTTTGTATTTGATCATTTGTATTCTGCATATTGAGTTTTGTCCTTCCCTATGTTCACAGGCAAGAGGGATATCACTTTAAATGTAACCCAGACATTGTATTGTAGTGTTGTTTTAACCAATTGTGTACACTTATGCTCCTTTAAAAAGGTCAACAGGTGTTTAATCCTCAGCTATGATTACGGCTGAATAGCCAAAACATGTTAGCGGATTTACTGTGATCTGTCAATGTGTGAGTGTGTGACCCATGGATGTTATTTTATCAAGATGTTGAAATAAAGTTGCTGTTTTTATACCGCCACCTGCCACTGCTTTTTCTGTGACTATATAATATATATATCAGAAAAAAGGAACGCACTCACCGGGTCGTATGTGTATCCTATTTAATAATACTTTAAAAGATGATGTTTCGAGGTAGTTAGCCCCGTCCTCAGACCGTTACAGGATGGGGCTAACTACCCGAAACGTCATCTTTTAAAGTATTATTAAATACGATACACATAAGACTCGGCGAGTGTGTTCCTTTTTTCTGATATAAGTACTAATTTTGTATGCACCCTGGGCATTCTGACTTCTGAAAAGTGTCTGCAGGGCCCTGGCAACTATATATATATATATATATATATAAATATATATTTACATATGTAGAAAAGCGATATAAGCAAAAGGCAACAGCTTAAAACAAATTTACAGTTAAAAGGTGGATGGGAGAGAGAAATAGAGAGCTGAGACCATTTGAATGGGTGTTTCTACACTGCATCTGTAAATACAATGAGCGCTTATCAGCTGCTTGTTAGAGTACACTATCCAGGAGAAAAAAGTAGCCCAGATGCAATAAATCCCACACTGACCAGACTCTCCCTCACTTCACCTGGACCTGCCCACAATACACCTGATATGCCTGTGAAATGCCCAGTCCACACCCCTCCCATCATGGCCCCGCCCATTCATCAGCGGTGAGCCTCCTTTACCATTCCTGCAAGCAAAGCCATCAGTGGAGAATCCAGGAATGACACAGCTCAGGAGTCTGCTACCGAATTCAGCTCTGGCTTGTCCTGAGTGAAGCATCATTTAATGAAAGCACCTTGCATGGGACAAAAGCAGAGTTTAATTCAGAGACCATTGAGCAGTGTCAGCCCTGATTCTTCCACTGAAGGTAGCCTGGGGGGGCAGTTGCCAACACATGTAGCTGCCAACCAACATCATTTTTTGCTTGCGAGCTGCAATGCTTGAATTTGCCCATTGGGACTTTTACCTGTGTGTTAAATATCTTTACAAGGGTTAATCATCATATGATTTAAAGGGATATGAAACCCAAACATTTTCTTTTGTGATTCAGAACGAGTACACAATTTTTTTTAAAAAAGTTTCCCATTTACTTCTATTATCAAATTTGCTTTGTTTCCAAGATATTCTGTGTTGAAGTATCCTAGGCAAGCGCCTGGAGCACAACATGACAGCAAAACAATGTATAACATTGTTGCAAAACTGTTGCCATATAGTGCTCTCCAGGGAGAGTGGGACAAAGTAAAAATTTTTTAACAAAAGCATAAATTGTTTAATCTCCTTTTAAAGCATTACAGATCATACTCTCCCAGTATGTCTATATATAGCAAGCCTACAGAAAATATTTAAAGGTATTTCAAGTCCCTTTAAATGGAAAAATACTTTGGGGGTTTTCTCCCCCTGCAATGTGTTTCTAAAGATCCATTTTACGTGCTAGAATGTATTAACTTGTTTACAAAAAAAAGAATTAACCTTTATTTTGGCATTTGAGATAATTGATTTTGCCTATTGAAACTGCCATTGAATATCTCAGAACAGCAGTACTGGCTAAGGAAAGACTATGCAAACAAGAATGTGCAGAAGAAATAATACTTCCAGTGGGAAGAAGGTACTAACATTTTAAAATGTTCTTGTTTAGTATTGTTTTGTTGTTTATACATTGAGACATGAGATAAGGAGCACTTTTGGGAATATAATGAATTCTGCTGCCCCCCTTTAAGTTCAGCCCATTTCATTAAAAAAAAAACTATTTCATATAAAAAATATAAATGAAAACTTCCAATATACTCTGCATCTGATATAGCAAGTTATAGGAAACAATAAGGGGGTAGGGACACTTTACAAACAACAGAAAACCTTGGCAAATTATGGAATTTTCTTTCTGAAATTTGGGGCTTTGGGTAAACTTCCTGTGTTTAATTATTCCTCAGAAAATACATCATGAGATTCTGCTTGGAAACAACTTCATTGTTGTTTTATTCAATTTAAGTATAATGCAACCAGCTTTGTAATAAAAAAGTACAATATTTTGACATACATAGGAGACCACCTTATACAAGTGTTTATTTTCTAGAAATCAAACTGAGGCCATTGTACGGTTTTAATATAAGGAAATGCTTGGGGATAATGAGGTCTCTTGGTCTAATTCTGAAATCAGATTCTCCTGCTGCGTTAAATTGCAGAGTGACACCCCATATAAATCATATTGCTGACTGATTTCGTGTGTGATTGCTTCGGAGCAGAGCGTTGGTAGTTTTCACATGAAGTTATTGGAACAATGCTAGAAGGACTTTCAGATGAATAAAACAGGTTTTTTTTTTTCCTTGCCGCTGGCTGAGCCAGTTTATACTCAAGAGACTTTTAACTGAGTCGCTCCATTAACACGAAAACAGGCAGCTGTACTGTGCTGCTGACATAAGGGTTAATTAAATCTATCTTTCCATCAATTCTTATTCAAGTATTATTGATGGTCATTAGATTGGTGACAAAGTGACAAAATGCAGTAATAGACTTGTCTTAACTATTGCCTTGCTAGTATGTTTAGAAAAAGCAAAGGCATATGTGTATCTTATATTATTATATAAAATACAATTATACCACAGTGCAGAAACAATTCATTTCACCAAAATATTATGTTTACATGTTGGGGACTTGGATTTCCCATTACAGTGTTTGCTGCAGTACATATAAAATCAGACTTGTAAAATGTTAACTTTTAAGAAACAAACATTTGACTCAGTTAAACAAAAGCATAATAGATAATAAAAATAATTGTTTTAAAGGTACATGAATGAAAAATTCAACTATAGTCAAATCTAATCTAATTGATTTCTTTGACCATGTAACTAAAATAATAGACCATGGAGGAGCCGTAGATGTTGCATATCTAGACTTTAGCAAAGCATTTGACACCGTCCCACACAACAAACCTATTCACAAAATGTATTGCTTTGGAATAGATGCTAAGATGGTTAAGTGGGTAGAATGCTGGCTTAAAGATAGACGACAGAGGGTTTCAATTAATGGAGTGTATTCAAATGAGGCGTAAGTTACTAGTGGTGTTCCCCAATGGTCAGTTCTTGGGCCTGTTTTGTTTAACATTTTCATAAGTTATACTGCAAGTGGGCTTAAGGGGAAGGTTTGCTTGTTTACTGATGATACAAAAAATTGCAACAGGGTAGATGTTCCAGGAGGAGTTGATCAAATGAACTGTGATATTAATAAACTAGAGGACTGGTCAAATAAATGGGATCTGAAATTTAATATTGCCAAGAGCAAAATTATGCATATAGGGGGGGGGCATATTTATCAAGCTCCGATCGGAGCTTAATGCCCCGTGTTTCTGGCAAGCCTGCAGGCTCACCAGAAACAGCAGTTATGAAGCAGCGGTCTCCATAACCTGTCCGTCTGCTCTGAGCAGGTGGACAAACATTGCTGCAATTCAACCTGATTGAGTACGATCGGGTTGATTGAGACCCCCCTGCTGGCGGCCCATTGGCCGTGAGTCTGCAGGGGGCAGCGTTGCACCAGCAGCTCTTGTGAGCTGCTGGTGCAATGCTGAATACGGTGAGCGTATTGCTCGCCGTATTCAGCGAGGTCTGGCGGACCTGATCCGCAGTGTCGGATCAGGTCCGCCAGACCTTGATAAATATTCCCTATAGGATCCAAAAACCCAAAGGCCAATTATAGTCTCAATGGTACATTACTGACTGTAATTAAAGAAGAAAGGGACTTGGGAATTATTATTTCAGATAATTTAAAATTTGGTACACAAAGCAGCAGTGCAGCCAGCAAGCCAGTCAAATGCTTGCTTGGTTGCATTGGAAGAGGTTTTAATAGCAGAAATAGCAAGGTTCTTATGCCACTTTATAGATCATTAATTAGACCAAATATGGAATACTGTGTGCAGTTCTGGAGACCATGGCCCCTATTTATCATTGTCTGGCGGACCTGACGCTCGCCGTACTCAGCATTGCACCAGCAGCTAACAAGAGCTGCTGGTGCAACGCCGCCCCTTGCAGACTCGCGGCCAATAGGCCGTCAGCAGGGGGGTGTCAATCAACCCGATCGTACTCGATCGGGTTGATTCCCTGCGATGTCTGTCCGCCTGCTCAGAGCAGGCGGACAGGTTATGGAGCAGCGGTCTTTGTGAGCTTGATAAATATGCCCCCAAATCTTCAGAAAGATATAAATAAACTAGAAGCTGTCCAAAGGAGGGCTACTAAAATGGTACATGGTCTAAAATATAAAACTAACAAAGAAAGACTCTATGATCTAAATATGTATAGCTTAGAAGATAGAAGTGAAAGAGGTGACATGATAGAAACCTTCAAATATATGAAGGGACTTAATAAAATAGAAGCTGAAAGCATTTTTAACAAAAAAATAAATGCCAAAACAAGGGGTCACAATCTAAAGTTAGAGGGTAGCAGATTGAGGAGAAATTTGAGAAAGCATTTTTTTACAGAAAGGGTGGTGGATTCATGGGCCTCTAGTTATCAAGCCGTCGACTTTCTTGCATTCGACTGGACCAATACTGTTCCGATCAGCCAATAGAATGCGAGCTCAATCTGATTGGCTGATTCCATCAGCCAATCAGATTTTTCCTACCTTAATTCCGATTGGCTGATAGAATCCTATCAGCCAATCGGAATTGAGGGGACGCCATCTTGGATGACGTCCCTTAAAGGAGCCTTCATTCGTCGTAGTCCGTCGGTGAAGAAGGAGGTTCCGCGTCGGCGGGAGGAAGATTCAAGACCCGGCTTGGAAGATGAAATCGCCCGGATAGAAGACCTCTTCAGCGCCTCTTGGAAGATGACATCGCCCGGATCAAAGACTTCTTCAGCGCCGCCTGGATGATGACTTCATCGGATGGAAGATTTCTTCAGCGCCGCTTGGAGGATTAACTTCTTCCGCTCCGGATGTCCACTTCGGTTCCATCGCTGCTCGGCTGAGTGAAGACGACTCAAGGTAGGATGATCTTCAGGGGATTAGTGTTAGGTTTTTGTAAGGGGGGTTTGGGTTAGATTAGGGGTATGTGGGTGGTGGGTTTTAATGTTGGGGGGTGGTTGTATTTTTCTTTTACAGGCAAAAGAGCTGAACTTTTTGGGGCATGGCCCTTTTAAGGGCTGGTAAGGTAAAAGAGCTTTGAACTTTATTTAATTTAGAATAGGGTAGGGCATTTTTTTTATTTTGGGGGGTTTGTTATTTTATTAGGGGGCTTAGATTAGGTGTAAGTAGCTTAAAATTGTTGTAATATTTTTAAAATGTTTGTAACTTATTTTTTTATTTTTTGTAACTTAGCTTTTTTTATTTTTTGTACTTTAGTTAGTTTATGTAATTGTATTTAATTGTAGTTATTTGTAGGTAGTTTATTTAATTAATTTAATGATAGTGTAGTATTAGGTTTAATTGTAACTTAGATTAGGATTTATTTTACAGGTAATTTTGTATTTCTTTTAGCTTGGTAGTTATTAAATAGTTAATAACTATTTAATAACTATTCTACCTAGCTAAAATAAATACAAAGTTACCTGTAAAATAAATATAAATCCTAAGATAGCTACAATATAATTATTATTTATATTGTAGCTATATTAGGGTTTATTTTACAGGTAAGTATTTAGTTTTAAATAGGAATAATTTATTAAAGTATAGTGTAGTGTTAGGTGTAATTGTAACTTAGGTTAGTTTTAATTTTACAGGTACATTTCTCTTTATTTTAGCTAGGTAAGCTATTAAATAGTTAATAACTATTTAATAGCTATTGTACCTAGTTAAAATAAATTGAAAGATGCCTGTAAAATAAAAATAAATCCTAAGATAGATACAATATAATTATTATTTATATTGTAGCTATATTAGGGTTTATTTTAAAGGTAAGTATTTAGTTTTAAATAGGATTAATTTAGTTAATAATAAAAATATTATTTAGATTTATTTAATTAATATTTAAGTTAGGGGGCCGTTAGGGTTAGTGTTAGACTTAGGTTTAGGGGTTAATAATTTGATTACAGTGGCGGCGGCGTAGTGGGGGGCAGGATAGGGGTTAATAAATTTATTATAGGTGGCGACGGTGTAGGGGGGGCAGATTAGGGCTTAATAAATTTATTATAGGTGGCGACGGTGTAGGGGGGCAGGATAGGGGTTAATACATTTAATATAGGTTGCGGCGGGTTCAGGGAGCGGCGGTTTAGGGGTTAATACATTTATTATAGTTGCAGTGGGCTCCGGGAGCGGCGGTTTAGGGGTTAATATGTATAGAGTAGCTTGCGGTGGGCTCCGGGAGTGGCGGTTTAGGGGGTAATAACTTTATTTAGTTGCGGCGGTGTAGGGGGGGCAGATTAGTGGTGTTGTAACGAATCCACTCACACACAAACCAGAAATAGAATATTTGTAGCTCTTTTGTATATCTATCTCTGCAAACACAGACTTAGTTTGAACAGAAATGGTAACAGTGAGCAATTAATAGCCAGTAGTATAAGTTTTAGAACTCTAACTCTGATAGCCCAGAATCAGGAGTTAGATAAAGGGTTGATTTGTGGATGAATCGTATAACTTCTGTAAACCTTGATTCAGTGTCCCGTATACTTCACACACATTCACCCAATAAAATATATACAAAGTCACTCACACGAATTGCTTATTACAACTTTAGGTTTATCCAAATATGTAACTTGTAAGCAGTATTTGTTGTGGAATAAATATGCACCGGTAAAGTGATTCACATCCCATGTGTATAGCAACATATTTAGAGAGAGTCAACTTGAATATATGTGGCAACAAGAGGAATAACCGATGCAAACGATATCCAGAAATAGTAACAAACAGAGGTTACCTGTGACCAAGGAGTCAGAGAGAGCTTGCCTATTGCAGGAGAGAACCGCTTGCGGTGAATGTGTGACTCACTTCCGGTTTGAGGATCCAGCGTCGGAAAGCTGCGGAGGTTCCGCGATGTGAAAAAATAACTGACAGGAGCTGCAGAGGGAGACCTGAAAAGGGATTTTTGTGCAGAGCGGAAATCACAGAAATTTAGTAACTGGTTAAATAACACAGAGGTAGCTGTGGATATTCAGTTCAAAGTTTAACAACTTAAGGTATAATTCCCAAACATAAATTTGAAAGGAAACGAAGTGACCTGAGTAGTAACAAAGGGGAACAGCCTCCAGGCTGTTGAACTTCAATAATCAGGCAAAGATTGATTGTAGGAGGCTCCCTTTTAAAGGAGTAAGGTGCATGAAGGGAGATACCTTAAAGGTATATCACATACCCCCCTCCTCAAGGGCAGTCAACAGGGGTGCGGAGATATGGCTTCCCAGGATACCGCCGATGAAAAGCGGAGAGTAGATCAGGTGCGTGAACATCCTCATGAGATTCCCATGAATTGCTTTCAGGACCATAGCCTTTCCATTGTATCAAGTATTGTACATGACCGCGACGTATCCGGGAATCTAAGATGGACTCCACTTCATATTCCAACTGATCTTGGTGATAAATGGGTGGAGGAGGATCTGCCAGTTGTAATGAAGGGTTTCCTACGTAAGGCTTAATCAGAGATACATGAAATGTAGGATGAACGGTGAGATCTTTGGGCAGAGTCAACCGAACAGCGTTCGAGTTGACTATTGCTGCAATCGGAAACGGACCAATAAATTGATTGGCCAATTTTTTACATGGCACACGAAGTTTCAGATACTTGGTGGACAATAGAACCAAATCTCCTACTGCATAAGTGGGACTAGGGGAATGATGTAAGTCATAGTACTTCTTTTGGTGTTCTTGAGCATCCTGCAAGTGAGTCTTAAGCAACAAAAGTCTATCTTGTAAGGAATTACTAAAATCCATTGCTCCGGGGCAATTCACTGTAGTATGTGATAATGTGATAGTGGTTGGATGGAAACCATATGTGGCGAAGAATGGTGATACTTTGGTTGAGGTAGAAATCGAGTTGTTGTATGAGAACTCTGCCATTGGGAGGTAATCTACCCAATCATCCTGAAGATGGCTTAGATAACATCGTAGGAATTGTTCTAGCGTCTGATTCAGACGTTCAGTCAATCCATTTGACTGAGGATGAAAAGCTGTGGTATAACGAGTATCTATTTGTAACAGTTTGCACAGAGACCTCCAGAATGCTGAGGTGAACTGAGTACCTCTATCTGTGATTACTGTAGTCGGTAATCCATGTAATTTGACTATATTATCCAAAAAGACTTTTGCTGTAGTAATGGCTGTGGGTAAACTTGTTAGTGGAATAAAATGACCTAATTTAGTTAAGTGATCTACGACCACTAGAATAGTGGTGTACTTTTGTGAGACTGGAAGATCAACAATAAAATCCATTGATATGGTGGACCATGGCATATCTGGTATTGGTAAGGTAGTTAATAAACCAATAGGTTTTTTGTGTGCCACTTTGTTTCTTGCACATATATCACATTTTTTCAGATGATGGATAACATCTTGATTTAGCTGTGGCCACCAAAAGTGTCTTTTGATCAAGTTGGTGGTCTTTTGTACACCTTTGTGGCCTGACATAACATTGTCATGATAATGTTTTAATATCATCATTCTAAGAGCCTTAGGTACATATAAACTATCTTTGTGGTACAACAACCCTGATGTGGAATCTTTCTCACAATTTGGAGGGCAGACTTTTTCTTTTTGAGTTTCCAGAAGAATGTCCCTTTCTAAGTTAGAAAGTGAGTATATAAATTTCTCTTCTGGTATGATTGGATTGAGGGTCTCGGAGATATTCGTAGAATCATACATTCTGGAGAGGGCATCAGCTTTAGTGTTAGAATGTCCTGGTCTGTAAGTGATCAAAAAATTAAAGCGATCTAAAAACAAAGACCATCTGACTTGGCGTGCAGAAAGAGTTTTACTTTTTCTTAAATATTCAAGGTTTTTGTGATCAGTAAAAATGAGAAAAGGTTCTTTTGACCCTTCTAATAGATGCCTCCAGTGCTCTAAGGAACTTTTAATTGCTAAAAGCTCTTTGTCTCCAATGCTATAATTTATTTCGGCTGGGAGCAAGGTTCTGGAATAAAAAGCTACAGGATGCATTTCTTGGTTTTCCTTGATTTTTTGTGAAAGAACTGCTCCTATACCAGTGTTGGAGGCATCAACCTCTAAAATGAATTGAGATTGATAGTCTGGCAGCGTTAGCACTGGGGCAGTGGAAAAACAGTGCTTTAGCTTGTTAAAAGCAGTTTGAGCTTCTTCATTCCAATGAAATCTTTGGGATTTCCTTGTGAGTTGGGTTAATGGTCTTACAATAGTAGAGAAATCTCTGATAAATTTTCTGTAAAAATTTGAGAAACCCAAAAACCTCTGTAGTGCTCGAACCGTGCGTGGTATGGTCCATTCCTGGATTGTGTTTATCTTTTCAGGGTCCATTTGGATCTTTTGAGGAGATAAGATATAACCAAGGAACTTAATCTGTTTAACATGGAAATTGCATTTTTCCAGTTTGGCAAACAATCTATGTTGTCTTAGTCGGGTGAGTACCCATCGTACATGCCTTTCATGGTCTTGTAAATTTGTGGAATATATTAGAATATCATCTAGATAAATTACAACACATATGTCAGTTAAATCTCGGAATATCTCGTTGATGAAATGTTGGAAAGTAGCTGGTGCGTTACTCAACCCGAAAGGCATGACATTGTACTGAAATAACCCGTATCGTGTGCGAAAAGCTGTCTTCCATTCGTCTCCACTTCTAATGCGAATCAAATTATACGCCCCCTTCAAATCCAGTTTGGTATATATGGTAGCATTAGTGAGTCTTTCCAGTAATTCTGGTATTAAAGGCAATGGGTAACGGTTTTTTACTGTTATTGCATTTAAGGCTCGGTAATCTATTATGGGTCTTAGACTTAGATCTTTATTTTTAACAAAAAAAATACCAGCTGCTGCGGGTGAAGTTGAATGTGATATAAAACCTTTTTTAAGGTTTTCATCCAGGTAAGTGCGTAAATGGGTTAACTCATCTTGGGACAGAGGATATATTTTGCCATAGGGTATTTGAGACCCGGGTATTAATTCGATGGGGCAGTCAAATTCACGGTGTGGCGGCAATGATTCAGCCTCTTTTAAATCGAATACATCTACCAAATCAGAATATGCCGCTGGTATACCATTCTCAATAGAAGATATAGAACAGTGTGGATAACACGTATTAGTGCAATATCTAGATGTCAAATTTATCTCACCCTTTAACCAATCAATGCTAGGATTATGTGTCTTTAACCACAGATATCCTAAAATAATAGAATGTCTATCAATAGGAATGATATCGTATGTAAGGTATTCTGTGTGACCATTTTTTGTGGTAGTAAGTAAAGGTATAGTGTGATGTGTGATAGGACCATTCTGGATCAGAGTACCATCTATTAACTTCACAAAAATTGGTTGCTGTTTACACACTGTGGGTATTTTATTCTTTTTAACAAATGTATCATCAATATATATCCCTGAAGCACCAGAATCTATTAACGCATCACTCTGGATGTGGAGACGGTCCCACTGTAAAGAAAGAGAGACAGTGAGCTGGGTTGCAGTAGATAAATTGTATATTGATACTATATTTTTTTCCTTACCCTTCTTCTGTTTTGATAAGAGGGGGCAGGTTGCAACTGTATGCTCCTTGTGAGCACAGTAAAGACATAAATTTCCTAATTTCCTTCTTGTTTTTTCCTCTTGAGTCAGAGGTCCTTTGATTGTCCCAATCTCCATTGGGGTGCTAAAAGTCTGATTTCTGTCTTGAGAGACTGTGGATGGATGAAAGCGTCTGATAGAGGGGTCATACATGCTTTTTTCAGCTTTCCTTTCTCTCAGACGTCTATCTAATGTGGTGCTTAGCTTGATTAAGCCGGTGAGTGTTTCAGGCATTTCCAATCGTGAGAGTTCATCTTTTAGAGATTCAGACAAACCTAGGCGAAACTGATTACGTAAGCTTACCTCATTCCACAATGAGTCTGAGGTCCACATCTGAAAGTCTGTTGTGTATTCCTCTACAGTCCTTTTGCCTTGTTTTAATGACCGTAATTTGGTCTCAGCTAGTATTTGGCTGTTTGAATCCTCATACAAACTTGTCATTGCTGAAAAGAAATCAGTTAATGAATCTAGAATAGGGTTGTTCTGTTCAAAATATCTGTTAGCCCAGGTACGTGGCTCTCCAGTCATATATGAAATTGTGGTGCAAACTTTAATCCTGTCTGAATGATAGGTGCGTGGTTTCAAAGAAAATAGCAAGTTACATGCGTTTTTGAAATCACGAAACTCAGATCGTTTTCCAGAAAATGGTGTTGGTGTATGTACTTGGGGTTCAGGTATATCCATGGGTTTAGGTGTTATGAAATCCTTTAACATTGCTTTTATGGCTACATTGTCAGTCTGTAATTCTTGTATAGCATGGGCTAAATAGTCTAATTTCTGGTACACATTAGTGAATTCATTTTTTACTTCTGTGGGATCCATGTTTTAGTAATTTAACAGGATCAGTTTTAGGCCTGATTATTATGTAACGAATCCACTCACACACAAACCAGAAATAGAATATTTGTAGCTCTTTTGTATATCTATCTCTGCAAACACAGACTTAGTTTGAACAGAAATGGTAACAGTGAGCAATTAATAGCCAGTAGTATAAGTTTTAGAACTCTAACTCTGATAGCCCAGAATCAGGAGTTAGATAAAGGGTTGATTTGTGGATGAATCGTATAACTTCTGTAAACCTTGATTCAGTGTCCCGTATACTTCACACACATTCACCCAATAAAATATATACAAAGTCACTCACACGAATTGCTTATTACAACTTTAGGTTTATCCAAATATGTAACTTGTAAGCAGTATTTGTTGTGGAATAAATATGCACCGGTAAAGTGATTCACATCCCATGTGTATAGCAACATATTTAGAGAGAGTCAACTTGAATATATGTGGCAACAAGAGGAATAACCGATGCAAACGATATCCAGAAATAGTAACAAACAGAGGTTACCTGTGACCAAGGAGTCAGAGAGAGCTTGCCTGTTGCAGGAGAGAACCGCTTGCGGTGAATGTGTGACTCACTTCCGGTTTGAGGATCCAGCGTCGGAAAGCTGCGGAGGTTCCGCGATGTGAAAAAATAACTGACAGGAGCTGCAGAGGGAGACCTGAAAAGGGATTTTTGTGCAGAGCGGAAATCACAGAAATTTAGTAACTGGTTAAATAACACAGAGGTAGCTGTGGATATTCAGTTCAAAGTTTAACAACTTAAGGTATAATTCCCAAACATAAATTTGAAAGGAAACGAAGTGACCTGAGTAGTAACAAAGGGGAACAGCCTCCAGGCTGTTGAACTTCAATAATCAGGCAAAGATTGATTGTAGGAGGCTCCCTTTTAAAGGAGTAAGGTGCATGAAGGGAGATACCTTAAAGGTATATCACAGGTGTTTAGACTCGTGGTACATGTTAGGGTGTTAGGTGCAGACAGCTCCCATAGAAATCAATGGGATGTCTGTCAGCAGCGAACTTGTACTTTCGCTATGGTCAGACTCCCATTGATTCCTATGGGATCCGCCGCCTCCAGGGGTGGCGGTTTGAAAACCATGTACGCTGGGCCGTAAAAGTGCCGAGCGTACCTGCTAGTCATTTGATAACTAGCAAAAGTAGTGAGATTGTGCCGCACTTGTGTGCGGAACATCTGGAGTGACGTAAGAATCGATCTGTGTCGGACTGAGTCCGGCGGATCGAAGCTTACGTCACAAAATTCTACTTTTGCCGGTCTCGAGCCTTTGATAACTAAGGCGAATCAGCCTCGCCACAAATACACTGCGGAATTCCAGCGTATTTGAGGTTGACGGCTTGATAAATACCCCCCTTAATGTTGGCAGTGGAGCAGGGAAATTTGAATTTCATATTTATAATAAAATGTAAGTTATAGCGCATCTTCATTACAACTGAATTAAACTCCATCTAAAATATCACTAACATTCCAGATCTGTTTTTATAAAGAGGAGAGGTTACCATTACTTTAAGTGAAGATTTAGTTGGAAACATTTTCTTGCACATTTAAAAAGCACCTTGTACTATAGTCCCAGCATACTTCAACAAACAACTTAAAGGAACAGTAATTCCAAAATTAAGCTTTCATGATTCGTATAGAACATGCAATATTAACCAACATTCCTGCTCACTTCTATTGTCTAATTTGTTTTGTTCACTTGGAATTGTTTCTTAAAAAAAGCATACCTAGGTAGGCTCACATGCAGCAATGCACTACTGGGAGCTAGCTGCTGATTGGTGCCTGTACAAATCAGTCTCTTGTCATTGGTTCACCGAATGGGGCCTATTAATTATGTGTCTGTCCGACATGATCTGATCAGCGGATCATGTCCGATAGACATCGCTGAATGCGGAGAGCAATACGCTCACCGTATTCAGCATTGCACCAGCAGTTCTTGTGAACTGCTGGGGCAATGCCGCTCCCTGCAGATTTGCGGGCCAATCAGCCGCTAGCAGGGGGGTGTCAATCATCCTGATCGTATTCGATCAGGTTGAATTGCGGCGATGTCTTTCCGCCTCCCCAGAGAAGGCGGACAGGTTATGGAGCAGCGGTCTTTAGAAACACAGGCCTTCAAGCTCCATACAGAGCTTGATAGATAGGCCCCATGTGTTTATCTAGCTCCCAGAAGAGTATTGCTTGGCACCTTTTTATGCCCACAGTGCAGATCTTGGCAGCAAAAGCAGCAAATGATTGGTGAGTATTCTCATGAGCTTGATAGAAAGGTTGTTTGTGTATGGTGTCTAATAACCAATCAGTGGCTATATTATGTCTAATAACCAATCAGTGGCTATATTATGTCTAATAACCAATCAGTGGCTATATTATGTCTAATAACCAATCAGTGGCTATAGTATGTCTAATAACCAATCAGTGGCTATATTATGTCTAATAACCAATCAGTGGCTATATTATGTTTACTAATTAATCAGGGGCTTGCCAAGCTATAAGATCAGCACCTCATACACACTTTTAGGGCCATCCATGAAGTTTAAAAAGGCTTAATCAACCTATATGGCAAAATTGCTAAACAATCAATTAAATAAATAAATAAAAAGTGTGTTAGGAAAAGAGAGACAAAATATTCATTGTAGTAGAATCTCCCTTAATTTCTTGACAAAATTATAAATTCACACTAGAAATGTAAATAATTTATAATTACACTAATCTTAGAAAGAAGCATAGAACAGCAGATAAGAACCATAGGCCCAAGAAGTTTTGGTGTTCCTGGTCTCTTTTGCTTTGCCCAATAAGGCAAAGATGCATCAAAAAATCGTAACAAAATTGTTCACCAAAAATAGTATTTTATCAAAAATGTAAACTTTGTATGTAAATTACACAGGAATAAATTATATTAAATATTCACAGCGTAACTCATAATTTAAGTACACTAGATGTGCAAAAAACACATAGAAATTCGTACTTGAAAGTACGAAATACAAATCAAAATTGTTGTTTTTCCATAAAATGGGCTGAATATGGGCGTTCCATATGCGTGTATTAAATTTTCTCTCAAATCCCAGCATATTCCTATATTCTCTCTGTTTTTTATTGCAAATGAAAATGTGGCGAGCTTGTGACAAAATACTCATAATACCCTAATAAAAAACATATGCATACGAAATTGTAGGCAATTGTAAGACGATATGCAGTGTAATATGATTTATATTGGCTGCTGGATATCATTTTTAAAGTGTGCCCCCTGCTCACTGCTTACTTCGCCCTACACAGCAAAGTTTCCCTTTCCAGTGAGCTCCATTAAGTTCAATAGGAGACTTCTTGCCACTCACAGAAACTGCCCTTTATTTAAGACAATGCCACCATCTCAGCCCCTGAGAAGGTCAGCAGGGAAAACCACTTCTGATCTGGCAAAGTTTAGATAATCAGCCCCTAAAAGATAAAGTCCTTTAGTGTTGGCCCTCTGAGCCACCACACTAAGCCTTCTCTTGTGTCCAGTCAGGACTCTGTAAAGCAGAGGACCAGGTTAGGAGAGGGCCCCAACACGCTAAAGGTAAGTATAAACTACAGGTGAACTTTTTCACCTATAGCTTCAGAACATTTAAATTTGTTTAATGAAAACAAAATGTAAATGTTCTTTGAATATTTAAAGTGAAACAAATACCAAATAGAGCAGCCAACGAATATTTTTTGGGGAAAAATTCTCCAAGCTTCGTTACAAAAGATTCGGAGGAACTGGATTTTTTAGCACTGCTAATGAAAACTTTTAATGGGCTCAATGTAAACTGTGCACATCGTACTCGTTCGGGTTGATTTCCGGCGATGTCTGTCCGTCTGCTCAGAGCAGGAGTACAGGTTATGGAGCAGCGGTCTGTAGGCTCGCCAGAAACACGGGGCACCAAGCTCCAATCAGAGCTTGATAAATATGCCTCTTTGGCTAGTGTAAAATGAAAATCCAACTGCTTTCTAAACTGCCGTATGATATAGAAGCTATTATAAAGGCTATTGGTCAGCCTTTGTGTCTTTTTCTAGATGTTTTGCGGTGTTACATATTGAGTTTAATGCCTTTTAGTTCTTATATAAGTGAATCACAGTTGTGCCAGTCTAAGAATGATCAGCCACTTGTGCTGCGCTATGCCAGCTTTATATCCAGTCATTAGATGCTAGCGCTAGTTTACTCTTTATTAGGATAAGTTCCTACCTAGATTTTTACGTAGGGAGGGTAAATAATAGGATAAGATTGACGTTTAGAAATACATTCAGACACAATTTAATTGAACTGACAGCTTTTTATGCTCAACTAAATGTATAGAATAAATTCATCTAACATTTGACCTGAAGTAGAATTCAGACTGAGACCCCTTTTCCTGAGCTCCCAATAGCAAAAGAATTAAACTGCTTCCCCATCTCCTGCCAGTAAAATAGCCCAACAGGGAAAAAGGATACAAGCTCGGCACAAGAACAGTTTTACTTCTATATCTACAGAGAGTAGAAAATGATCTTATTAAAGTGGCAATCCACTATAGGATACAAACAGAAACTTTCTATTAGACCAATACATATATATTTCAAATCATATGGGGAAAAATCTACCCTGAAGTTGTTCTATTCACACCTGTTTCCCAGGAGAGTTCTGGATAAACAGCCTCGCTCTATCCCATTAAAGCTCTAAACGAAGGAAGAAAGGACTGCAGGACTCAATCTTCCTATAAAGCGATTTAGCTGCATTTGGATGTCTGCTATCAGTTACGTGCTATTCCAAAGGTCGGCATTTCAAGGGCAAATTAAAGGGACGCAAAAATCAACATTTAATGTCTCCTTAATATATTAAATTAAAAGGACAGTAAAGTAAAAATGAAACTTAAATGGATTTGATAGATAATGAAGTCTTAAACAACTTTCCAAATTACTTCTTTTATCATTTTTGCTATCGGTCTACTTAGATTTACTCTTCAACAAAGGATACCAAGAAAACAAAGGAATTTTGATAATAGAAGTATATTGGAAAGTTGCATGCTCTATCTGAATCATATATATTAAAGGGACATAAAACAGGTTGGGATAGAGACAAAATATAATAATATACACTTTATTTACTTTACCTGCAAATTTATACAGCAGTGCCATGCGATTAACCCTTTTTTTAAGTTTTCGAACTGTACAGCTCTAACTCCCTCCACACAATTCCTTCTATAGCTGTATCTATATCTACCATGCAGACTTTAACACTCATTATCTGCTGGAGCATGCCTAGAAGCAAATGGGGTCTATTTATCAAAGGCCTTCGACCCCCTACGACTGCAGGCTCTCACAATAGAACTTGCAGTCCATATTTAACAAGCAGCAGTCATCAGGTCACTGCTTTCCTAACTTTTTGCCACCTCTTAGGTGGCGAATTTTAATCTCCCCGGTTTTATGCTGACTGAGAAGATTGACAGCTTCTGCCCATGCGTGATTGGCTGTGCGCGGGCAGGGAGCGGCGTAGCTTTATAAATCGACCCAATAAGCTGCTGTGAACTCAGTTGAAATACAATGCCTGTGTTTCTGAGGCTAAACACTAATAAGGGGGGTGGATCAGATTAGTCCAGACAGCATGGCTATGTAAGTAATTTTGCTTATTTTTGAAAACAATTTTAAAATACTTGCTAGCAATTTTTAAACATTTTTTTTATGCAAACTATTTTTACTTAATTAGCCCTTTTCGGATATGCACAGATCTCAACATGTTTTATGGCTCTTTAAATTGTAATATTATTTAAATAAAAATTGTTAATTATTTCACATTCTTTTACTATAATGCAGCTACATTTGTAGCAAATTGCCTCAACGACTTTATATGCTACACTGTGATTGCTTAGAGCAGTGCACATACTCATTTACAGTTAGATGTTACTGGCCACAATCAAAGGAAATAAGATCTATAGCTGGTTCATGAATTTTGCATCATACTCAGTTCTAGTGAACTGCTTGTGCAATGTCGCCCCCTGCAGATTAGCGGCCAATCGGCTGCTAGCAGGGGGTGTCAATCAACCCGATCGTACACAATTGGATGGATTGATGTCCACAGCTCAGAGGCTGCGGACCAGTTAAGGAGCAGCGGTCTTAAGACCGCTGCTTCATAACTGCTGTTTCTGGCGATCCTGAAGGCTGACGCGGAAACAGGGTCATCAGGGGCCATTCGGCCCCCATACGTCTAAAGTACATTATATGTTTGGTTGTTTTTTATTATTCATTTAACATTTTTACTTGTTGTGTCTAACACAAGTGCTCCCAGAATGTCTTTGTATTTTGTTAGCTATATTTGACACTCCCATTTAATTAATTAAAATAAAAGGTTCAGTGACCAGTTCGGTATTTTGTACTTTTAAGCTTGAAGAGATATTACAAAAGATTTTGGAGTTTTTTATATTTGAAAAACTCATATTTCTGTCCTGAATAAACCAACATTTCTCATTATGCGTGCACAAGCCAGTAATTTTCTGCCAATAAAGCAGAAGCATTTGTCCTTCGCTGTAAAAAATAGATGGAAGTTCACAGTCTATACTACAGTATTAGTTTCAATGTAAATATTAACTGCTGTGAACATTTATTAAAACAAATATATATTTCAACATTTCTAAATGCTTTTCTTTTTATATGCATAACCGACATTTTTTGAGCGCAATGTCCCTTTAATAATCTGCAAGCACCCTCTTCTTAGGATTGTTATGTCCACGAATATGGGACCGATGATCTAAAGGTCTCTGGACTGGTGACATTATTAAAGAACGCTGCCAGTACTTCTATGTCCCAGGTGGGATGATCTAAAGCCACTTTTTACCCTGAAAACAGGGTGTCTTGCTAAGGGGCATATACTGCATTGCAGCTGTAAGGGGAGGAGATGTATACATTAAAAAAGTGCACAATAAAATTTGTATTTAAAAAATATTACAAAACAAATAATTGAACCATGCACAGAAAAAAAATGCAGGAAAAATGGTATTGTGAAGGTGCATCAAAAGGCAGCCACCAATCAGCAAGCGCTATCCAGGGTGCTGAACCAAAAATTGGCTGGCTCGTAAGCTTACATACCTGCTTTTCAAATAAAGATACCAAGAGAATGAAGAAACATTCGGCTAGCTCACAAGTTTTTGTCGGTAAGGCTTGCGGGGCTAACGCTCCTTTTTTTTCTTACCGCTCCCTTAAGACAACGCTGGTATTACGAGTTTTCTGCAAGCCGGCATTAGCCTCAGAAAAGTGAGCATTGAGCAAAATTTAGCTCCACATCTCACCTCAATACCAGCGTTGCTTACGGTAGAGGTAAGCTAGCAAAACGTGCTCATGCACGATTTCCCCTTAGGAAACAATGGGGCTGAGCTGGGTGAAAAAAAACCTAACACCTGAAAAAAAGCAGCGTTCAGCTCCTAACGCAGCCCCATTGTTTCCTATGGGAAAATGAAATTTATGTCTGCACCTAACACCCTAACATGAACCCCGAGTGTAAACACCCCTAATGTTACACTTATTAACCCCTAATCTGCCGCCCCCGACATCGTCGCCACCTGCATTATACTATTAACCCCTAATCTGCCACTCCGGACACCCCTGCCACCTACATTATCCCTATGAACCCCTAATCTGCTGCCCCCAACATCGCCGACACCTTCATTATAGTTATTAACCCCTAATCTGCCCCCCCCCCAATGTCGCCGCAACTATATTAAATTTATTAACCCCTAATCTGCCACCGCCAACGTCGCCGTCACTATAATAAATTTATTAAGCCCTAAACCTAAGTCTAACCCTAACCCTAACCCCCCCTAATTTAAATATAATTTAAAATAAACAAAATTAATTTAACATAATTAAATAAATTAATCCTATTTAAAACTAAATACTTACCTATAAAATAAACCCTAAGCTAGCTACAATATAACTAATAGTTACATTGTAGCTATCTTAGGGTTTATTTTTATTTCACAGGCAAGTTTGTATTTATTTTAACTAGGTAGAATAGTTATTAAATAGTTATTAACTATTTAATAACTACCTAGCTAAAATAAGTACAAAATTACCTGTAAAATAAATCCTAACCTAAATTACAATTACACATAACACTACACTATCATTAAATTAATTACCTAAACTAACTACAATTAAATACAATTAAATTAAATAAACTAAATTACGAAAAAAAACACTAAATTACAGAAAATAAAAAAGAATTACAAGAATTTTAAACTAATTACACCTAATCTAATCCCTAATAAACTAAAAAAGCCCCCCAAAATAATAACATTTCCCTACCCTATACTAAATTACAAATAGCCCTTAAAAGGGCCTTTTGCGGGGCATTGCCCCAAAGTAATCAGCTCTTTTACCTGTAAAATAAAAATACAATACCCCCCAACATTACAACCCACCACCCACACACCCCTACTCTAAAACCCACCCAATCCACCCTTAATTCTTAAAGAATGAAGGTTCCTTTAAATGACGTCATCCAAGATGGCATCCCTTGAATTCCGATTGGCTGATAGAATCAGCCAATCGGAATTAAGGTAGGAAAAATCCTATTGGACGTTGGGGTCCGGAAGATTAGGGGATAATAAATGTAGGTAGGTGTCGCGACGTTGGGCGGGGGCATATTAGGGTTTAATAAAATGTATCTAGTGTTTGCGAGACGGGAGTGCGGCGGTTTAGGGGTTAATACATTTATTAAAGTGGCAGCGATGTCCGGTCAGCAGATTAGGGGTTAATAATTGTAGGTAGGTGGCGGCGACGTTGGGGGCGACATTGGGGGCGGCAGATTAGGGGTTAATAAATATAATGTAGGTGGCGGCAATGTCCAGTCGGCAGATTAGGGGTTAAAAAAATTATTTTAGTGTTTACTATGTGGGGGAGGCCTCGGTTTAGGGGTTAATAGGTAGTTTATGGGTGTTAGTGTACTTTGTAGCACTTTAGTTAAGAGTTTTATGTTCCGGCGTTAGCCCATAAAACTCTTAACTACTGACTTTCAAACGCGGTAGGAGTCTTGCCAGGAGAGGGTCTAGCTCTCACTTCTTCCAAGACTCGTAATACCAGTGTTAGGCAAATCCCATTAAAAAGATAGGATACACGGGGCGGAGCCAAGCCTTGCTGGGACATGGCTGCTTTTCTGTGAAGCTCCGGAGCTGTTGCTGCTCATATAACAGGAGCTGATGTGATGGGGACCTGCTTTGACACCTAAATGTACCACTAACGACTCCTACCATCCAGGGGATTATCCTGACCCTTCAACTTATCCTCCCTCACCTTTCCTCTTCATCCGAACACAACGAGCGTCAGAGTGTCAGGACAACCCGGTCGCCATCTTGGACCGGCTTAATATTTGCCCGTGGCCTCCAATACTCCCTCCAGCCGCCATCCGGCACAACCCACGGAGCACTTACATTTGGCTCCAATCTTCAACACAGACAGCCAGAACCTGAGGGCTAGCACGAATCGCCTCCCGGGGGACACAGGCTCCCGCTTACATAAAAAACACGCCGCAACCACGTGGCGCACCAACCTCTCAGAAAACGCTCCGGGCCGACAGCTGCAAAGAGGGCTCCGATTACAAATCTACTCAGACCACGGGTAACGTACTCATCTACATCTGCTAGCACCTTACTATAAAGGGAGTTAAGATAAAGATACCGCAAATACCCTGTGTGTAGCCTTTTAGTTTAACAACTCTGCCCGTTACACAGAGATCTGATAGACCCTGACACTTTATAAAACAGATTCAATGTTTTCTTACAGCGCTGAAAGTGTGGACCTATAGCTCCTGTCTATAGTGGGTCCCCAGGTGCCCACTTTTAGAAAATATGTGTCAAAACGTGGTTTAGAAAGGAGCGCCAAATCTTGGCGAGGTCTGGTGCGGTATAGGTGTGAAAATATGGTATTCTGTCTGAGAAATTGTATAGCGCTATAGCTCAGCTACAATTATGGTAGTTGTGCTGTATAGATGTGTAGGTTTTGATATCTAGATATAAGATCTAAGAGTGGCACAGTTGATACATAAAAGCATTTAATACATATTAAACATATAAAACAAGGGTGTCGTTTAAAATATATTTTAACAGAACGGCAAGAAATAATGTGTAAAAACACATAAACACATAAATATCTATAAAAACACGCGTGTTTTGCTTTTTAGCTGTATGTATAATGTCTCATAAAATTCGTCTCATATATAGTTGTGTTGGCATAAATCTGAAAATAATAAACAATAAAAAATAATAAAAAACAATGAAAAGTAAATAATGTCCAATAATCCCTTCTCAAAGTTAAGAGATATATAAAAAAAGGTTAAGTAGTGTCCAAAAATCCCTTCTCAAAGTTAAGAGATATAAATAGATTTTCACATGTGTATCCAAAAAATAAACTGTCCAAATTTAAGTGTTGTCCAAAAACGTGGTATAAATGAATAGTGCAAATCCAGCAGATTCAAAAGTTCTATTAAAAAAGCTTTGCAAAAAACATTTCAAAGAGACATTTAAAAAACATCAAAATGAAGGTAGAAAAAAAGGTCTATCAAAATATGGTGACAAAGAATAATCCGTGAAGTCAATCCAAAATAGTGATAAAAATAAGTCCAAAAAAGATGTAAAATATCCAAAAGATAAAAAACAAAAAATAAATGATTAGTATGTGCACAAACTAGTGAGAGTGATCCCAAAAAGGGGGCTTATGTGGAGGGGTTATGTTTCCATGTAGAAAAATTATTTGCTGTATAAAAATAAAAAATAAAAAATAAAAATAAGCAAAAATACAAAAATATAAATAAAAATAATCCTAGGGAATCTTCAAACCCTGAAAATAAAAGATAATAACAATAGTGTAATACTGTATTATAATTCAACAATCAAGGAATAAATAGCTCACCATAGCTCTGTCAACGCGTTTCGGCCCTCAAGAGAGGCCTTTATCAAGACTATAGTATGGTGTGGGTGAGCTGAAGACTTTATACCTTTCTCTAACCAATCAAATTGCATTGAAATTGCGCCAAATTTTTGCGCCAAAATTTCGCGCCAAAATTTCGCGCCAAAAATGTGGTACCGGAAGTGTTGAGCCGGAAGTGCTCATCTGTATAAAAAAAAAAAAAAATAAAAAAAAAGTTCACATTTGTCTCTGTATCATTTAGATAAGGCTTTTATTTAGAGTTTGTCTATGTCTATGTTTATTAAACATTGTCTATGTTGTTCCTAATGTGTTTATTCGTGTTATGTGCCTTAGTAGTTAGCTGTGGGGTCAAATGTTATGGTTTGCCGGTGTTTTTTTTAACCGGAAATGGCCGCTGAGATGTAAACATCCGGTTAAGCTATATCGGATGTTATGGGTGAGGCGGAAGTGGTATTTACTCTGTACCAATCAGATCCGGAGGGGCAGAAAGCAGTTATCCCACATGTAGAGCCAGTTTTACAACTTGGCATGAAATATATGACAAAATACCGGTACGTTTCTGAACCGGAAGTAGCCGGAAAAAATAAGATACTTTAACATCCGGTAAGATTGAGCCGGATGTTGCACCTTACCGGTCATGGTTAAACCGGAAGTGGTGTGTATCCTAGCCTATTCAAATTCAAAGGGACAAAAAGTGTTAACCTTGGTATTTGTCTAGTGAACAAAATCAATGTAGGGATCACGGTACAGAGAGTGTATATTGTAAAATACACAGTTTATATATATTGGAAAATATATATATATATCGAAAAATACATAATCTAATAAATAGAGATCTAAAAACCTTAAAGGAACTTTTGGAAACTTTCTAAAAAACTTTTTAGGATAAAAATATAAAAGATATGTAGTATAAAGAAAAACTTTTTTACAATGCATCTATGATTGGTTAGAAAATCTATAGAAGGAGTACATTTGTATCAACCTGTATTCTCTTTTTGTCATGTGCAATATTGGGTATTGGAAGTCTTATTTTCTATCTAAATGTGCCTGGTATAAAAATTAGTTAACCATGTGCGCACTATGATAGGAGTTTTTTGAAATCTGATGTGGATATGAAGGAAACTTGTCTCATACAAGTATATGAATGTATTTATGTAGATTGTGAGATCAATGGGTACTTTTATCGATCTAATTGATTAGTTGTCTTTTGGGGAATTGTGAATTTAAATTTGTTATGAGGTGTAATCATGTTGTTGGTATTGGGATTATGTTACCTCTATACACATTTTAAATTGTGTTTATATTCTTATGAAGAGTCAGGCTTCGGTTACTTTCTAACTTATTCTGTTAGATATTTCCCAGATGGAGAGGTTGCTAAGTCAAGTGTCTCTTATGCTGTTGACATATTATGGGATCATATCTTGTTAATATTATTGGCATCTCATATGCTGTTGACATATTAGGGGATCATATCTTGTTAATGTTATTGGCATCTATATAGTCTCTCTGTATGTGTAATAAGGTTTGTTGGAACTCATCTTATGGCTATTTGAGTAGAGCAATAAAAATAAAGATGATTAGATTGGCTTTAGAGATCCTAATATAGATCTTTGTGTGGATCTATGCAGGACATCTTCATTAGATATATTTTGTTCTTGTCGTGTCATATATTGACCTCGTTATGTTTTCTTTATTGTTTTCCTTCTGTATGAGGGCAGCAGTGTTTTCCGAATAGATATTCAGAAGTCAAATTTATGTGTGTTTCAAGCTTAAAAGATGTGAGAGGTCTTCCTTGTTGTTCAGACCCTTCGGGTAGAGACAATCCAGCTCAAATATCCATCTGGATTCCACGATTAGGAGCTTCTTTTCATAGTTGCCTCCCCTCCAATTAGGCTTTACTATCTGGATACCATAGAAGTTTAGATCCTTGATGTTTCCTTTGTGTTTAATAGAAAAGTGTCTATACAGTGCGGTGTCTGTGCTGCCATGTTCAATCTGTAGCACATGTTCCCGTATTCTGTCTTTTAGGCATCTCAAGGTTTGTCCGACGTATTGTAGTCCACATTTGCATTGTATTATGTAAATTACCCCCTTGCTGCTGCATCTGATCAGATCCTTTATTTCATGTTTGATACTGGAGTTGTGCGGTGAAAAGTTTTTGATTTTCAAGCCTCTCTTACACGCCTTGCAGCTCGGGCATGGGAAAAAACCTTTTATGGGTTTCCCGGATATATCTCTCGTCTGAGGTGTTGTTGGGCGTGGAATGCTAGGAGATAGAATGTTCTTAAGGTTATCTGATTTTCTATAGATAAATTTCGGTCTGTTGATGAGTGTTTCGCCAATTGTGTCGTCATCCTTCAGTAGATGCCAGTGCTTTTCTATTATTTTCTCGATGGTTCTCCTGTTTTCGCTGTACTGCGTGATAAAGGCAACCTCTATGGAGTTGGTGTTCATGTCTCTCCTAATTCTCTTGTCTTTATACTTGAGAAGTTCCTTGCGATCCTTTTGCCTGACTTCTTCTATATCTTTGTGGAGTTTTTCCTCTTCATATCCACTCTCAAGAAAGCGTTTTTTCAGTTCTTCCGCCTGGGTTTCCCATAAAATGGGGTCCGAACAGTTCTTTTTCAATCTTAGTAACTGTCCCTTTGGTATATTCTCCTTCCATTTGAAATGATGGCAGCTGTCCCTGTGGACATAGTTGTTACAATCCACAGGTTTAAAAAATGTTGAAGTCTGAAGTTTCCCATTTTTGATGGTAATTTTTAGATCGAGGAATGTGATTTCCTTGTCACTGATCTCGTAGGTAAATTTCAGGTTGTTGGTGTTGTTATTCATAACCCTTATAGTGTGTTCTAAATCTTCTTTGGAGCCTTTCCATATCAGGAGGATGTCATCTATGTACCTGTAGTAGGAGACTAGGTCCGCGCCGGCTGGGCACGACTCCCAAAATATGTGTTCCCATTTGCCCATGTAAAGGTTCGCATAGCTCGGCGCGAACCTAGTCCCCATGGCGGTGCCGCACAGCTGTCTATAAAATTTCCCATCGTGGTGGAAATAGTTGTGCGTTAGAATATAGTTAATCCCTTCCAGAATGAATGTCTTCTGTAGTGCCGGCACTGTGTGGTCCTTCTTGAGAAAGTACTCTACAGCTTCTCGACCTCCTTTGTGTGGTATGCAGGTATATAGGGAGGTGACGTCACAGGTGGCGAGTAGGTAGTTCTCTTTCCATTCTGTATTCTCCAGACTGTTCAGAATCTGTGTGGAATCTCTCACGTACGATGGTAGTTGTGTCACATATTTCTGTAAGTTCTTATCTAGATATTCAGACAGAAATTTTGGCGCAAAAATTTGGCGCAATTTCAATGCAATTTGATTGGTTAGAGAAAGGTATAAAGTCTTCAGCTCACCCACACCATACTATAGTCTTGATAAAGGCCTCTCTTGAGGGCCGAAACGCGTTGACAGAGCTATGGTGAGCTATTTATTCCTTGATTGTTGAATTATAATACAGTATTACACTATTGTTATTATCTTTTATTTTCAGGGTTTGAAGATTCCCTAGGATTATTTTTATTTATATTTTTGTATTTTTGCTTATTTTTATTTTTTCTTTTTTCTTTTTATACAGCAAATAATTTTTCTACATGGAAACATAACCCCTCCACATAAGCCCCCTTTTTGGGATCACTCTCACTAGTTTGTGCACATACTAATCATTTATTTTTTGTTTTTTATCTTTTGGATATTTTACATCTTTTTTGGACTTATTTTTATCACTATTTTGGATTGACTTCACGGATTATTCTTTGTCACCATATTTTGATAGACCTTTTTTTCTACCTTCATTTTGATGTTTTTTAAATGTCTCTTTGAAATGTTTTTTGCAAAGCTTTTTTAATAGAACTTTTGAATCTGCTGGATTTGCACTATTCATTTATACCACGTTTTTGGACAACACTTAAATTTGGACAGTTTATTTTTTGGATACACATGTGAAAATCTATTTATATCTCTTAACTTTGAGAAGGGATTTTTGGACACTACTTAACCTTTTTTTATATATCTCTTAACTTTGAGAAGGGATTATTGGACATTATTTACTTTTCATTGTTTTTTATTATTTTTTATTGTTTATTATTTTCAGATTTATGCCAACACAACTATATATGAGACGAATTTTATGAGACATTATACATACAGCTAAAAAGCAAAACACGCGTGTTTTTATAGATATTTATGTGTTTATGTGTTTTTACACATTATTTCTTGCCGTTCTGTTAAAATATATTTTAAACGACACCCTTGTTTTATATGTTTAATATGTATTAAATGCTTTTATGTATCAACTGTGCCACTCTTAGATCTTATATCTAGATATCAAAACCTACACATCTATACAGCACAACTACCATAATTGTAGCTGAGCTATAGCGCTATACAATTTCTCAGACAGAATACCATATTTTCACACCTATACCGCACCAGACCTCGCCAAGATTTGGCGCTCCTTTCTAAACCACGTTTTGACACTTTATAAAACAGAGACATATATCCTCATACAGGGGGGCATCGACTTTGCTGGACCTGGGCCCAATTGAGACCAAAATTTAATCTCTCTCCCCTTCTTTTTGTTTACGTGGTCTGCTCCTGTTGGGCTGCACGCAGGGGGCAATTCTATGACAGCCTGATGCTCCATGCACAGCTTTCTAAACTAACTATCAACCTCTACAACTATAACCAACAAAGCCACAATCTTTCATTATAACTGCAGTGGTCATCACACCTTATACTTATTACAAGCTGCTGTATTTCCCAGCTGCAGCCATTCCACTTGCTACATGACAGAGGCCTGGTGAACTCAGACGACTTATGATCAGAGAAACCACGTTTTTTTTTTCCACACAGAGATAACTCAGACCTACATGGTTCAGGCCCATCACTGACCTAAATAGAACTTTCTTAAACAATTCCTTTTTGGGGTGTGCTGAACTTTTAAAACCCTATTTGGAATAATCCAAGAGGGAAAGAATGTCACAGCGCAAAGGACCTAAAACAGATAAAGGCAGCAAAATGGCAGCAACCACGCCTTCAGTGTCTACATTTTTTCAATCATCAGATCCTAGTCCAGCAGAACTCTCTATTTCACAAGACCAACTTTCTACAGAGATGCAGACAGAATATACCCCTACGCAATACAAATCACTATTGTCTTTACCATCACAAATTGCGGGCCTTCCCTCCAAATCAGACTTCGAGTCATTGAAAACCTTTATTAAAGGCGAAATGAGAGATCTAAAAAAGGACTTGAATGACATGAGCTCCAGGCTTGATTACATGGAGGAAGGTCAGGAGGCCCTCAACTCCATGGTCAGTACCAACTCCCAACAACTCTCCATACAGGATTCAATGATCCATACCTTACAAGAAAAACTTGAAGACCTCGATAATCGTGGGAGGAGGAATAATCTCAGGATCAGGGGAATTCCTGAGGAGGTCTCATCAGAACAATTGAAATCTTATGTTACAGATCTGTTCCACTTTCTAAACCCCAGATCACCCCCACTACTCAATGATGAAATTGAACGAATTCATAGAGCGCTGAGACCTCCATCTAAACCCCCTGCTCCACCAAGAGATGTGATTCTCAGGTTCTTGAGATATGCTACCAAAGAGGATGTCTGGCAAGCAGCAAGATCCAGAAGATCAATAAATTTCAAAGATCACACATTACAAATCTTTCAGGACCTTTGCCCTCAAACCATACAGAGGAGAAGAGAAGTCAGGTTTCTTACTAAAGCCCTGCAAGACCATAACATTAGATATCGATGGGGATTCCCATTCAGTTTGATTATCAATCATAATGGTTCACAAATCATCTATAGAACTTTCCAAGACCTAGACGACGTGTCCAAGAAACTGAACATTAACATTGAACCTCCAGACGAAGATGTCCTTGAGACTTCCACAAGACCCATGGACAAAAATAAAGATCCACCCAAAGAGCAGTGCTCCCAATGGAACAAAGTCCAATTCAAGAGAAGGAAGATGGACAATATCTCCCCAAACTCGACAAGTTCTCAGGACACTTAATGACTTTGCTAACTGGTAATAATTATCTAACCTCATATCCCCTACTACCAGTAATAATTGAATGTATCCGGGAATCTTCCCTGACATACATCTACCTGGACTGTTCCTGGTCGTTGGTAGTGGGGTAAGGCCTTAAATGTAACCAAAATAATTTTGAATTTGTCTCTGAATTTTTTTTGTTTTTTTTACTGTAATGACACTGTTGCATGCTGTTGCCTGCTTTTTGTCCTCTCACCCACAGCCTCCTCTCATGGATAATGTGTAATGTTCTCGGTACTAAATCTGGATACTGCTATTATTAGACATTAATGAGGTTGTGATATTGCATCTCACTGTCTTCACCTTTCCTTTCCTCCCCTCTCTATTTCTTCTCTTCCATCCCTCACTATATCCCCCCCCTCTCTATTCTCGTCCCATTCCCTTCCTCTCCCCACAGGTCCCCACATGACAATCCTACATGCTATAAAGTAATAATTTCAGAGCAAAATGCAACACCAATTATTCCCCAACCAAGGTGTATAGTTCTAGAAATACACTTTATTTTGGATTAGTTTATTGTTTATGTGTATTTTACTTTCAAATGTTTACATATATTGTTTATGCGATGTCTCCTGCTCCATGTTGGTTGAAATCCAATCCTACCCTGAGGTACAAAACTGAACTGCGCTTACTCTTTGTAATGTTATATATGCAGAAATTTTTCATTGTTGATGGATAAGTCTCACTTTAAAATACTTTCCCATAATGTGAAAGGGCTCAATATCCCACAAAAGAGAACAATAGCTTTTAAAGATTACAAGAGACTTAAATGTGATATTGTTATGCTACAGGAGACCCACTTTAAAAAGGGCCGGGAGCCCCGAGCTTCCTTTAAGAAATTTGGGACAGCCTACTTCTCTTCCAATAACTCAAAACACAACGGGGTATGTACAATGATTAATAAAAATTTTCCCTTCCAGGTAACCTCTATAGATAAGGACAAACAGGGAAGATATTTGATTATTTATGGGATACTGAACAGTAAGCCTCTAACTTTAGCCAACATATATGCACCCAATCTAGAAGCCACTAAATTCTATCACCAGCTCTGTAATAAACTTTTAGAATCACCAAGAGGAAACTTGATAGTCGGAGGGGACCTCAACATTGCCCTAGATCCAATATTAGATTGTTCGGCAGGCAAATCAGCCATCCCCGCCAAGACCCTGAAAGTAATTAGGTCTAAATTAACCACATTGGCTATACACGATGTCTGGAGAATCCATCACCCACATGAAAAGGATTTCACCTTTTATTCACACCCACACCAAAACTATTCCAGAATAGACTATATATTAACAGATGTGAATAATTTAGCGCATGCGAGCCACTCAGAGATACACCCCATAACATGGTCTGACCATGCCATGGTCAGCTGCATGTTTAGCCTCCCTATAGACGTTAGACAATCACGATCTTGGAGATTAGATGAATCCCTTTTAAAGGACCCATTGATACGGATTCACCTAACCAAGGCCATCGAAGACTACTTCGAGATAAATAATACCCCAGATGTGAGCCAGCAGCACATCTGGAACGCCCACAAGTGCGTTCTTCGGGGCGAAATCATTGCCCTTAAAGCAGCCAAATCTAAACAACAACAACATTACTTGACATCACTACTTACTGACTTAAACAAACTCCAAGAAATACACAAATCATTTCCAAAAGACCGTTCACTCTTAGATAGTCTAGAGCATAAACGTCTTCAGCTTAATTGTTACTTAGGGAAAGAGGCTAAACGCAACGCTCTATTTCTTAAAAAAACTTATTTTGAAGGCGCTAATAAACAAGGCAGGCTCCTGGCCAGGCAACTCAGAAAGAAAACCCTTAGCAGATATATCTTACACATCAAAGACGAGAAAGGGAATGACCGGCACTCCTCAAAAGACATAGCAGACTGCTTTAGGCTTTACTATCAATCATTGTATAACCTGTCCGCGAACACTCAACCCCCGACACAGGCGGCCATCCAAGGTTACTTATCTCAGCTACACCTACCCCAACTTAACAACGAACAGAGAACTAATTTAGATGCCCCCATATCGGTTGAAGAGATTAAACTAGCCATAAAATCCTTAAAAACAGGTAAATCCCCAGGCCCGGACGGATTTTGTAACACTTACTACACAACCTTTAGAGATATTCTGATCCCACATCTTCTATCATACTTCCAAAGTATAGAACAAGACAAGGCCTTTCCCCCTTTGGCTTTACAAGCCAATGTTACACTAATTCCAAAACCAAATAAATCCCCTTTATCTATCTCTAATTACAGACCGATTTCTCTTCTGAACTCAGATACAAAGATTTTTGCTAAAATTATCGCCAATAGACTCAACTTAATATTGCCCACCATTATAAACCGCGATCAGGTTGGCTTTGTACCATACCGAGAAGCTAGAGATAACACAGTGCGTAACCTGCACCTGTTATGGCATGCCAAGACAAATTGTATTCCCTCAATTTGGATCTCTACTGACGCGGAAAAGGCCTTCGACAGAGTCGGATGGCCTTTCCTAGAAGCTACTCTACGAGCCTTTGGCTTTGGTGAGGAAATATTAAATAAGATCTTTGCGTTATATAACAACCCCAGTGCCAGGATTGCCCTCAATGGAGTCTTATCACCCCCCTTTCAGATTACAAATGGTACCAGACAAGGTTGCCCCTTGTCTCCCTTGCTTTTCACTTGTCTCATTGAAACTTTAGCTACCAAAATTCAATCCAATACCAATATCCAGGGTTTGAGGGTGGGGGGTGAAGATTACAAATTGTCACTTTTCGCAGACGATATTTTATTCACTTTGTCGTCCCCAGTAGAATCAATCCCTCATCTCCTTAAGGAATTAGAGACTTTTCATAACCTCTCTAATTATAAAATTAATCAAAATAAGTCTGAGATGCTAGGAGTGGCCATTGACTCCCATACGGAAGACCTGATTACTAAAACTTGTCCATTTAAATGGAACAAGGATTCATTAAAATACCTAGGGATTCACCTAACAGACAACCCTGATCTACTATATAAGCTGAATTATCTAAACATTAAAACTGACCTGATACGAGATCTTTCCTCCTGGACTAGGAAACGCCTGTCCTGGTTAGGGAGAATAAACACAATTAAAATGAATATCTTTCCCAGACTGCTCTACATTATGCAGACCCTCCCTATACAACTCCCTAGCACATATATACCACAGATGCAGCAGCTGTTTAGCTCGTTCATTTGGAATAGACGCCCCCCTAGGATAAATAAAACCACAATGTCTCGACCCACACACCAAGGGGGCCTGGGAGTTCCGGACATTGATTCGTATCGTAGGTCCATATTTCTTCAAAGAATCCTTGATTGGAGGATCCATAGAGACCACAAACGATGGGTTTCACTGGAAGCGGCACTTAATCCCAGTATTAATCTTCCTTCTGTGTGTTGGAACCCGGGTTTTCGGGTACTCTTTAATCAAATTAATAACCCAATTACACAAGAAACACTGAGAACCTGGGAATCGACCAATAGGACGAACCCATATGTCTCCTCCTGCCCAGGCCCCTTGACATTGCTTGTCCACAATTCTGAGTTTTCCCTGCTCTCTTTGACTGGGGATTTAGAGATACAATATCATGACTCTGACGTTCCACTTCTGACTCTAACTGCTAACGACCAGTTACTACCCCAAAGGCAACTAACTGAAGCAGGCCATAAATGGGCCAATAACTGGTTCACGTATAGGAGGGTACACCACTATATTACAACACATCAACAACATCTAAACATGCTCCGTCCACTGTCCAACATTGAGAAATTATTCACCTCAACACCGCCAGTTAAGCATAGTCTTACATATATTAATGGCATTATTACCCAACTACCACCAGGCAATCTACCACGCTCTATAGAGATGTGGGAGAGGGAACTCGGAGTCATCATCACACCTCAGACAGCGACAAATATCTTCCATAACACCAAGTCAATTTCAATATCTGCAGCCATTAAAGAGCTTAATTACAAAATATTACATGGTTGGTATTTGACCCCTAAGAGACTCCATAGGCTCTTTTCACAGACCAGTAATCGTTGCTGGAGATGTGGACATGTTGGTAGTGGCATGAGTCATATGTGGTGGTGGTGCTCCCAGATAAATTCATTATGGAGAACAATTATAATAGAAATAGAACATATTTTTCAAGTCAGTATCCCATTAGACCCCCTCGTATGGTTATTAAATAAATCATTTAAGTTACCCCGACCACACTTCAAACCTCTGCTAAAAATAATGACAAATAGCTTGAATGCCCTGATAGCACAAAACTGGAGATCATCAGAGATTCCTTCGCTGGCAATGTGGCGCAATAAAGTCTCAGATTTGATAGATTTAGAAGAGTATGGCTCCTTCTTACTTGATAAAAGAGAGCAATTTATAGAATTACAATTAACATGGGAAAATTATATTAAATCCATTGAGCCCCAACCTAACCTGCTCGACATTGTATAGAGGCCTTCTGGCCGGTCAAGGAGTAGACCATGTTCAGACATAAGCGCAACCTATGAGTAAGAATTTTTTTCTTTTTTTTTTGGGTAGATACTTATACAAGAAAGAGATAAGCATTGTGACATCCTTATTTTGTTATTGTCGTTTTTGTATTATTTTATGGAAAAAGTTAAAACAAGGGTCTATGACGCATGGTAATTAATATGTATTTCTTTATGCAAGATTCACTTTGCAAATGTTATTATTGCATTATCTTATGTTGGTTTCACTGTATCATGGATTCTTAATAAAAAAGTCTTTGAAAAAAAAAAAAAAAAGATAGGATACACAATTGACGTAAGGGGATTTGCGGTAGTCTCGAGTCGCGGAAGAAAAGTGAGCGCTACACCTGTACCTGTCAGACTAGTAATACCAGCGGGCGTTAAAAAGCAGCGTTGGGACCTCTCGTAATCTAGGCGATTGATAATAGGAGTAAATTAGGAAATTGCTTAAAATTGCATGCTCTGGAGTTCTGGGGGAGGAGCGTAAGCACAAGGTCACGTGAACGCTTGCCCTCTGATTCCCAGCAAGAGCTGTTGGCAGAGAACTCTCGTGCTGAAAACCCTGGACCTTGGGCGGCTTGCTTAGCACTTCCCACATCACTACCAGCACTCAATCAGTGCTAATACATTGCACTGAGCTGAACATTGCAGCAATATCAAAGGACTGGTCTGATTCCCATCCCTCTATCCTGTGCTAGCCTCATACCCACTTCTGCAAAGACATTTTTTTCAACTCATACAGCCGTTGTTCTGCCCCCCACCCACGGGTGCAGCGTGAGGGGGGTAAAAGATTTGTCTACTCGCCCACAGCATGTTCCCCATATAAGAGTGGGGTTTGTAGCTGTCTCTACAGTTTGGGCAGCCACTTACTTGCCTCCTTCCCTCCCTCCATGCTCAATCTGCAACTGTTTATGGCTCCCTCCTGGTGTCACCAGCCTGCCTTACATGCCTGTGGCCTCGGGGTCCTCTGTGGGCTATTGGCGGTCTGGCTGGACCTCAGGAGGGGCTCCACTGGGGCGCTGGACCTGCCCAATCTTTGCTGTCTGCCCCCTACCACCGGTGCTGCATGAGGGGGATCCTGGTCTACTGACGTGGAGGCTCCTGCAGGGTTGTCCTGTTCTGATCTGGGCCAGGTCCTGGCTTTTTGGTTCGTGCTGAGTCTGGCGAGTACGAGGTGTGGGATTTAATCTAAAACTGCTGAGAGGAAAGTGCGGGCCGTTGTGCTCGGCCCTCTGTTTCCCGGGGTATCTTTCCTACCTAGGCCGCTATTGCTACACTGATCTTGGAGATCCAGCACTACCCTGCTGTTGCAGAAGCCATAATCCCCTCGCAAAATCCCTGAATTGCAGGAACTCTTCACAAACAGCACTCAAGTGATTATATAAAAGTATAGTCATTCTTTTTCAGAATCTACATTTGCTCACCCTTGTACTGTGGACATTCTTAATTAATTTTGTGTATAGAATAACTACTGTTTTTTCCTTGATTGATTACCCTAACTGTATTGTTCTGGGTGAACCCCACTCAGTTTCTCTCTCCCCTCACAGGGGGGAAGCTGTTTACTTGATTTTGTCTAAATTGTACAACATCTGTTTTTTTCTTCTTTTTTTTTAAGAGTTGTTCTTGTACTATGTGGGCCTGAGGGTTAACATAACTTCTTTATTTAAACACATCAGCAGAAGTTTGTAAGGCGGGGTGGTATTTTCCTCAGGGTTAGACTTCTGATTTTCGTTATAAAGGATATCTTCTTTAGCCCCCTAAGTGAAAATAAAGGAGAATTGCTCCTTACCTGGTTGGCTTATTGGGGTTTACATCTATCGACAGGTTAGAACAAACACAGTTTCCCTAACTACTAATTCCTTTTGAAAACTTCATTTGTTTGCTTTCCCATTTTCTCTCAGTATTAGAATTTAACTGGGAGCTGACCTCTTCACCCCTATCTACCTGGAGAATAAGGGTTAGCTGGCGGAAAGTGTAGAGAGGGATCAGATAAGGTTTATTCTGCCTCTCATTCTGCGGCTGAATTTGTTGTTAATCTGCAGAGTTCTCCTCTGATAACTTCTACTCTTTATGGGTCAGGATAATCGATTTGTCATTCTCCATAAATGACTTAGAAAAATTGTCAAAACCTCACCCCCCTTTTTTTTCTTTTTTTTTTCTTCACCCCCCCCCCCCCCTGTTTCTTTAGGCACAATTCACTATTACTCACTAAGGTGTTGCACTCCCCCTTTTTTCTTTTTTTTTATTATCATTAGTTTCTCACATTATCATGCTAGGGGGGTTTCCCCTGCTACACTTCTTCATTCCCTATTTTACCAATTGGGGTACGTGATCCTTATCTCCTTCACTATCACAAGCACATGGATAAATTCTTAAATTCTCACTCTAAAACTTCACCTTCAGTTATGGCGGTTAGACAAAGAGATAGGAAAAATAAGACCACTTTGGAGACCTCTTAACCCCTCTCATCTAAATGAGCCACTGGATATTCAATCATTGGTAACAAGTAGTGATGTTGCGAATAGTTCGCCGGCGAATAGTTCCCGGCGAACATAGCTTGTTTGCGTTCGCCGCGGTGGGCGAACATATGCGATGTTCGATCCGCCCCCTATTTGTTATCATTGAGTATAACTTTGACCCTGTACCTCACAGTCAGCAGACACATTCCAGCCAATCAGCAGCAGACCCTCCTTCCCAGACCCTCCTACCTCCTGGACAGCATCCATTTTAGATTCATTTGGAAGCTGCATTCTTAGTGAGAGGAGGGACAGTGTAGCTGCTGCTGATTTAATAGGGAAATCGATAGCTAGGCTAGTGTATTCAGTGTCCACTACAGTCGTGAAGGACTCATCTGATCTCTGCTGTAAGGACAGCACCCCAAAAGCCCTTTTTAGGGCTAGAACATCAGTATGCTTTTTTTTTTCTTCTGTGTAATCTAATTGCAGTTGCCTGCCTGCCAGCGTGTGTGTCAGGCTCACAGTGTATACTGTGCCCACTTGCCCAGTGCCACCACTCATATCTGGTGTAACAGTAGTGTACATTTAAAAAAAAAAAACACTTTTTTGACTGTGTTAAATAATAGCAGTCAGTTTCCTTCACACGTGTGCGTTTCAGTGCCTGCCAGGGCACAGTGTCACCCCAGTGCAACTCATATCTGGTGTAACAGTAGTGTACATTTAAAAAAAACCCACTTTTTTGACTGTGAAATAATAGCAGTCAGTTTCCTTCACACGTGTGCGTTTCAGTGCCTGCCAGGGCACAGTGTCACCCCAGTGCAACTCATATCTGGTGTAACAGTAGTGTACATTAAAAAAAAAAAACACTTTTTTGACTGTGTTAAATAATAGCAGTGAGTTTCCTTCACACGTGTGCGTTTCAGTGCCTGCCAGGGCACAGTGTCACCCCAGTGCAACTCATATCTGGTGTAACAGTAGTGTACATTTAAAAAAAAAACACTTTTTTGACTGTGAAATAATAGCAGTCAGTTTCCTTCACACGTGTGCGTTTCAGTGCCTGCCAGGGCACAGTGTCACCCCAGTGCAACTCATATCTGGTGTAACAGTAGTGTACATTTAAAAAAAACAACACTTTTTTGACTGTGTTAAATAATAGCAGTCAGTTTCCTTCACACGTGTGCGTTTCAGTGCCTGCCAGGGCACAGTGTCACCCCAGTGCAACTCATATCTGGTGTAACAGTAGTGTACATTTTTAAAAAAAAAAAAACTTTTTTGACTGTGAAATAATAGCAGTCAGTTTCCTTCACACGTGTGCGTTTCAGTGCCTGCCAGGGCACAGTGTTACCACAGTGCAACTCATATCTGGTGTAACAGTAGTGTACATTTAAAAAAAAAAATTACTTTTTTGACTGTGAAATAATAGCAGTCAGTTTCCTTCACGCGTGTGCGTTTCAGGGCCTGCCAGGGCACAGTGTCACACCAGTGCAACTCATATCTGGTGTAACAGTAGTGTACATTTAAAAAAAATACAATTTTGACTGTAATGCAGTTAGTTGTCTGCAAGCGTGTGTGTCAGGCCTACAGCGTCTACTCTGCCAACTTCTGCCAGTGCACAGTGCCACTCATATCTGTTGTCACAGTAGCTTGCACGCATAGTACCACTAATCGGAAAAAAAATGACAGGCAGAGGCAGGCCACCCGCAGGGGCCGTCGTGTTCGTGGTGCTGTGATTCCCTTTGGCCCTAGAATAATGCCCAGTGTTCAGAGGCCACGTACCCTGAACTCGAACAGTTCTGAGGACATAGTTGACTGGCTAACACAGGACACCCAATCTTCTACAGCTTCCGCTCGGAACCTTGACGCACCATCCTCCTCCAGCTTAGCTTCGGGCACCTCTCAAGTTACCACTCGCCGTTTCACTTGATCTGTCAGAGGAGTTATTTACACATCATTTGGAAGAAATGAGTGATAGTGATGCGCAACCATTATTGCCAGAGGATGTAGATAACAGGGATATGTCTCAGTCAGGCAGCATTACACACATGGACGTACGGTGTGATGATGATGATGTTGTACCCGCTGCTGCTTCCTTTGTTGAGTTGTCAGATACAAGTGAAGCGGTTGATGATGACGATGTGGATGTCACGTGGGTAGAAGAGAAGAAGAAGAGGGGGAAAGTTCAGATGGGGAGACAGAGAGGAGGAAAAGACGAGTTGGAAGGAGGGGGAGGTCATCGCAAGGAGCTAGTGGCACAGTCAGACAGCATGCATTGGCACCCGGGGTCAGCCAGACAGTACACCAATCAATGCATGCTGTTACCACCACCAGAATGCCGTCATTGCAGAGCTCAGCAGTGTGGCATTTTTTGTGTGTGTCTGCCTCTGACAACAGCAATGCCATTTGCAAACTGTGCCAAAAGAAACTGAGTCGTGGGAAGTCCAACACCCACCTAGGTACAACTGCTTTGCGAAGGCACATGATCGCACATCACAAACGCCTATGGGATCAACACATGAGTACAAGCAGCACACAAACTCAAAGCCGCTATCCTCCTCCTGGTCCAGCATCTTCAGCCACGACAACCACTGCTGTCCTCCTTGCCCCCTCTCAACCATCCGCCACTCCGTGTCTCGCCTTGAGCAGTTCCTGCTCATCTGCCCACAGTCAGGTGTCTGTCAAGGACATGTTTGAGCGTAAGAAGCCAATGTCACAAATTCACCCCCTTGCCCGGCATCTGACAGCTGGCTTGTCTGAACTCTTAGCCCGCCAGCTTTTACCATACAAGCTGGTGGAGTCTGAGGCATTCCAAAAATTTGTAGCTATTGGGACACCGCAGTGGAAGGTACCCGGCCGAAATTTCTTTGCACAAAAGGCAATCCCCAACCTGTACTCGATTGTGCAAAAGGAAGTAATGGCATGTCTGGCACACAGTGTTGGGGCAAAGGTCCATCTGACCACTGATACCTGGTCTGCAAAGCATGGTCAGGGCAAGTATATCACCTACACTTCGCATTGGGTAAACCTGCTGACGGCTGCCAAGCATGGAATGCGTGGCTCTGCAGAGAAGTTGGTGACACCGCAACGACTTGCAGGCAGGCCTGCTGCCACCGCCTCTACTCCTCCTACTCCATCCTCTTCCATAACTTCCACGGCTGAGTCCTCTTCTGCTGCTGTGTCTTGCTCCACATCAACGGCACCCCCCCCAGCTCCCCAGGCACTATTCCACATCCCGGATACGGCAGTGTCACGCCGTCTTGGGGTTGACTTCCTGAAAGCAGAGAGTCACACCGGACCAGCACTCCTGTCCGCCCTGAACGCACAGGTGGATCAGTGGCTGACTCTGCACCAACTGGAGATCGGCAAAGTAGTTTGTGACAACGGAAGAAATTTGTTGGCGGCATTGAATTTGGGCAAGTTGACACATGTCAACACACATGTGTGTAATCTGATCGTACAACGCTTTGTGCATAAGTACCCAGGCTTACAGGACGTCCTGAAGCAGGCCAGGAAGGTGTGTGGCCATTTCAGGCGTTCCTACACGGCCATGGCGCACTTTTCAGATATCCAGCGGCGAAACAACATGCCAGTGAGTCGCTTGATTTGCGACAGCCGCGACGTTGCAACGTTGGAATTCAACACTCCTAATGTTCGACCGCCTGCTCCAACAAGAAAAAGCCATTAATGAGTATTTGTATGACCTGGGTGCTAGGACAGCCTCTGCGGAGCTGGGAATTTTTTTGCCACGTTACTGGACGCTCATGCGCAATGCCTGTAGGCTCATGCGTCCTTTTGAGGAGGTGACAAACCTAGTCAGTCGCACCATCAGCGACATCATACCATTTGTTTTCTTCCTGGAGCGTGCCCTGCGAAAAGTGCTGGATCAGGCCGTAGATGAGTGTGAACAGGAAGAGTTGTGGTCACCATCACCACCAGAAACAGCCTTATCAGCATCGCTTGCTGGACCTGCGGCAATGCTGGAAGACGATTGTGAGGAAGAGGAGTCAGAGGAGGAATGTGGCTTTGAGGAGGAGGGGGAAGACCAACCACAACAGGCATCCCAGGATGCTCGTTGTCACCTATCTGGTACCCGTGGTGTTGTACGTGGCTGGGGGGAAGAACATACCTTCAGTGAGATCACTGAGGATGAGGAACGGGACATGAGTAGTTCGGCATCCAACCTTGTGCAAATGGGGTCTTTCATGCTGTCGTGCCTGTTGAGGGACCCTCGTATATAAAGGCTGAAGGAGAACGACCTGTACTGGGTGTCCACGCTGCTAGACCCCCGGTATAAGCATAAAGTGCCTGAAATGTGACCGAATTACCGCAAGTCAGAAAGGATGCAGCAGTTCCAAAATAAATTAAAAAGTATGCTTTACACAGCGTATAAGGGTGATGTCACAGCACAACGGGAATCTAACAGGAGAAGAGGTGAAAGTAATCCTCCTCCCACGACCACGCCGGCAAGGACAGGATGCTTTACAGACGTGTTGTTGATGGAGGACATGCAGAGCTTTTTAAGTCCTACGCATCGCCACAGCCCTTCGGGGTCCACCCTCAGAGAACGACTCGACCGACAGGTAGCAGACTACCTCGCCTTAACTGCAGATATCGACACTCTGAGGAGCAATGAACCCCTTGACTACTGGGTGTGCAGGCTTGGCCTGTGGCCTGAGCTATCCCAATTTGCGATAGAACTTCTGGCCTACCCCGCTTCAAGTGTCCTGTCAGAAAGGACCTTCAGTGCAGCAGGAGGTATTGTCACTGCGAAGAAAAGTCGCCTAGGTCAAAAAAGTCTAGATTACCTCACCTTTAATAAGATGAATGAGGGATGGATCCTGAAGGTACTGACAGTGGGCGATACATTCGACTAAAAAAGGCCTGATGAGATGAGCTGCCTTGGGCTAAAAATGGTCCACACGCTGCTGTATTTTATCTCTGAATGCCGGATAACTTGCGTGACTTATCCACCACCAACTAGGGTTCAAGCCGCAATGTTTTAGGGCACTTTCTGCCTGGGAAACAAACATCAAGTTTTCTGGCCGCTGCTACATGTGTACATGCCTAATTTTTCTGGCCTCTGATGCTGCACTGTGGCTTCAAAAACCAAACCAAAAAAAAGGCACATAACAGGGATTAAACTGATAGGAATAGTACTACTTAACACACCACTCCTATCTGGTGGCACATTAGATTGCACGCGCAGTGCCCCAAATTTGAAGTAGGAGGTCCGACCAAGCATCTTTTTCCATCTCCCGGTTCCTAAAATCGATGCCATATACACGTTCCCTGATAGGGGACGTAACAGGGATTAAACTGATAAGAATAGTACTACTTAACACACCACTCCTATCTGGTGGCCCATTAGATTGCACGCGCAGTGCCCCAAATTTGAAGTAGGAGGACCGACCAAGCATCTTTTTCCATCTCCCGGTTCCTAAAATCGATGCCATATACACGTTCCCTGATAGGGGACGTAACAGGGATTAAACTGATAAGAATAGTACTACTTAAAACACCACTCTTATCTGGTGGCACATTAGATTGCATGCGCAGTAGCGCAGTGCCCCAAATTTGAAGTAGGCGGACCGACCAAGCATCTTTTTCCATCTCCCGGTTCCTAAAATCGATGCCATATACACGTCCCCTGATAGGGGACGTAACAGGGGTTAAACTGATAGGAATAGTACTACTTAACACACCTTATAATAACACAGAGAGAGGCAATGCAGAGAGAAGAGTCTGAAGAAGAGGAGTCAGAGGAGGAAGGTGGCTTTGAGGAGGTGGAAGACCAAACACAGCAGGCGTCCCAGGGGGCTTGTTGTCACCTTTCGGGGACCCTTGGTGTTGTACATGGCTGGGTGAAGGAAGAAACCTTCAATGACATCAGTGAGGACAAGAAACGGGACATGGCTAGCTTAGTATCCAACCTTGTGCAAATGGGGAGTTTGCGGTTGTGCAATTGGACTGTTTGCGGTTGTTTGCGGTGCGTTAAATGGGGAGTTTGGTCTATCACTGTGAAGCGGGCGTAACCCTTACCTGATCGATACAACATCATACCTGATGTTTTAAAGCACTTTATTCCAAACAATTTAGGAATGTTAGGTGATTTATGCCCTTTATGGATTAAAACCAGACTCTGCATCAACTATGTAATTTTCCATGGGAGTTTTGCCATGGATCCCCCTCCAGCATGCCACAGTCCAGGTGTTAGTCCCCTTGAAACAACTTTTCCATCACTATTGTGGCCAGAAAGAGTCCCTGTGGGTTTTAAAATTTGCCTGCCTATTGAAGTCTATGGCGGTTCGCCCGGTTCGCCCGTTCGCGAACAGTTGTGGAAGTTCACGTTCGCCGTTCGCAAACCCAAATTTTTATGTTCACGACATCACTAGTAACAAGTATTTCTGAAGCTTTGGCTCCTAAATTTGATATTCTCAAGAATGAGATTAAAGGGCCATAATACCCAAATGTTTAAACACTTGAAAGTGATGCAGCATAGCTGTAAAAAGCTGATTAGAAAATATCACCTGAACATCTCTATGTAAAAAAGAAAGATATTTTACCTCAAAAGTTCCTCAGTAGCCACATCCCATTGTAAAGGATTTCTAAGCAGCATATCAGTATGTCTGTCCTGGGACAGCTTAGGGGATGAGCCTCGTGCACTCTCATATTATTTCCCTATTCAGATTAGGGAAGTGTACAATGAAATCTCATAAGAGTTAAGTCAAATCTCATGAGATCACAGTAAAAGAGTTCATGACCTCAGCACTGCTGATGCTGATTGGCTGCTGTTCATTTCTTCATTTTTTTTATTTTTTTTTACCTGCAGCTGGGAGCAGCTGAGTATAACTTTTTACACAGAACTTACTCTGCTGAGTTGAGGAGATTGTGATGTAAAATATCTTCCTTTTTTACATAGAGATGCTCAGTTGATATTTTCCTGCCAGCTTTTTACAGTTATACTGCATCAGTTTCAAGTGATTTAGCATATGAGTATTATGTCCCTTTAAGCAAGACATCTCACTTTTAACAAATAAAATTATACAGTTTTCTAGCAGATTATCAGAGGTAGAACAAAGAATATCGGATCTAGAAGATCTCACTGGAGGTCATAATACCAAGCTAGAAGCCACATTCTCCAATCTCTTGAAAATTTAGGATAAGTTACAAGACTTAGATCCTTGAGAAATAACTTTAGAGTTATTGGAGTACCAGAGGGAAAGCAGTTTAAGGATCTCAATAAATTGTTTGTCACTTTACCGCAACTTCTACAAATCGTGCATTCTCAGCCACAAATAGTGCTAGAGAGGGCACATAGGTTAGGTTGGCTCTCAACTGGTAAAGGGAATACTAGACCTAGGCCAATTATTGCAAAAGTGTTAAATTTCCAAGACAAAGTTATGTTATTACAATTTTTTCGAAAAAATCAACCTATTTATTTTGGAGACACAAAAATTATGTTATTTCAAGAGACAGCTGCAAAGAGGAGGGACTTAGCCCCTATATGCACGACTGAAGACAATGGTTGACAATAAAACTATTTTTTTTTACTCTGCCAAGGAAGCAGAAAAATGTATTTCTGAGACATACCCCCCCGCTTGATAGAGGAGATAGGCAATTACTTTTTTAAAATTGTGTCAGTCCTTTTTTTGGGTTGCTCCCGTGGCCCAGGGAGGAAGGTGGGCCAAAGCTGGGTTGGGTTGTTTAATGTATGGATCTAGGGGGACGGGGGGGGGGGGGTTCTCTCTCCCCTTTTTTCTTTTTTTAAATGATGGACACGTAGGTAGATTTAAGCTGGTCTCCTGGAAAATTGGAGGCATTAAATTTCCTATTAAGCGGAAGACAATAATATCTCATCTGGGGAAAATAAATACTGATATTGCTTTCTTACAGGAAACCCACTTAAAACTAGAGGAAGTCTTAAAGCTTAAATGTGCATGGGTTAAGAAAGTCTTTTCTTCCCCCCAGTGTAGAAAGGAAAGGATAAACTATGAAATTTTACATATTAACACGGATCCAGAGGGGAGATTTCTAATGATAAAAAATAAAGTGGCCAAAACATTATACACATTTTGCAATGTTTACGCGACAAACGTGTTTAATCTAGTTTTCTGGGAAGCACTACAAGCTAAAATATTTTAATATGCAGAGGATTACCTGATATTCGGGGGATACTTTAACATGGCACCACAATATCCACTAGATAGATGTAGGCAGAATTCCACCTCCCTTAAGACCAAAAGAGATAACTTAGAAGAGAATATGTTTATTAGGATTTTTTGGAACCTCAAGGTTAGGGACATATGAACATCACAAAATCCTGATACCAGGGATTTCACCTGCCTCTCCAAGGCACACAAGACTCTCTCCAGAATGTATTTATTTATTTTAGATGAAAGGTTGTGTAAACTGAGAGTTTTATCAGGAATTCTGACCGTCTGCATCTCCGATCATGCTCCTATATTCCTTGATTTTCAATTTAGTGACCCTGTTTCTAAAAATTGGCATTTCTAATTCCCTACATACCTGTCATCAAACTTTAAGTTTAAAAACTGGCTTAAACTTAAGTATGAGGATTATGTTATTATTATTATTATTATTAACAGGTATTTGTAGAGCGCCAACAGATTCCGCAGCGCTATAAACATAGTTGGTATACAGGATAACATTTATAGGGCTCAAATGGGTATAGGGCCCTGCCAAAAAGTTGCACTTTTGTAAGCAGAGAAAAGTGGCCTTTGGATTTTGCTGTAAGTAGGTGATTGGTAACCTTGACAATTGCTGTCTCTGTGGAGTGATGGGGACGAAATCCAGATTGCAGTGGGTCAAGAAGAGAGTATAGTGTAAGGAAATGGGATAGACGTGCATATATTAGCTTTTCAAGGAGCTTTGAAGCAAGAGAGAGTAGGAAAATAGGATGGTAGTTGGATGGGGAGGTTGGATCTAGGGAAGGTTTTTTGAGGATAGGTGTGACCAGTGCATGTTTTAGAGATGAGGGAAATATACCAGTGCTGAGGGAGAGGTTGAAAATGTGTGTGAGTATGGGGGTGAGGCTAGAAGAGAGGGAGGGGAGTTGCTATAAGGGGATAGGGTCGAGGGCACAGGTAGTGAGGTGGGAGGACAGTATAAGGGCAGAAACTTTTTCCTCGGTAACAGGGGCAAAAAAGCTAAATTTAAGGGTATTTGGTTTTTGAATGATTGTCAGCTTTTGAGGGGGTGGGGGATTGGTAGTAAGTTGAGAGGTAATTTCATTTCTGATGGAGTCAATTTTGTTATTGAAGTGGCTGGAAAAATCTTGAGCTGAGACAGAAGTTTTATTAGGAGGTGGGGGTGGGCGGAGAAGAGTATTGAACATTGAAAACAGATGTTTTGGGTTAGAGGAAAGAGTAGAGATGAGATTAGAGAAGTATTGTTGCTTATAAAGTTTAAGGGCAGAATAGTAGGAGTTCAGGATGAACTTGTAGTGAAGAAAGTCAGCTGAACTCCGAGATTTCCTCCAGTGTTTCTCAGCAGTACAGGAACATCTGCGTAGGTACCGGTACCGTGTCAGAGGAGTATGCCAAGGCTGAGGATGAGAGTGTGGTTTCTGAGCTATGGTAGGAGGGGCCAGGGTGTCAATGACCGGTGTAAGGGTGGAGTTATAGTGGCAGATAGATTGGTCAGGGCAGGAAAAGGAGGTGATGGAAGAGAGGAGAGGTTCGAGAGAGCTAGCGAGCTGTTGCTGTTCTAATGACTTAGTGCTTCTGTAAAGTTTGGTGTAAGGTGTAGAAGAAGGGGGGGTTGTAGGGAGGGAAGTGATGTTGCAAGTTAGGAGATGATGGTCCGAAAGAGGAAAAGGGGAGTTTGTGCTGAAAATCAGATCAAGGGAGTGACCATCTTTGTGAGTGGGAGAGTCAGTCCATTGTGATAGGCCAAAAGAGGAAGTGAGTTGCAGAAGTTGTTTTGCAGAGGAGGCAGTGGGATTGTCAAGAGGGATGTTGAAGTCACCAAGAATGAGGGCAGGGGTGTCTGAGGAAAGGAAATAAGGAAGCCAGGCAGCTAAGTTATCTAAAAATTGAGTTGGGGAGCCAGTTCGGCAGTATATGACTGCAACACAAATAGAGAGGGGAGAAAATAAACTAATCATGTGTACTTCAAATGAAGAACATGTGAGGAAAAAGAAGGGCTGTATTTGTTGAAAGGTGCAACGAGAGGAAAGTAAAATACCAACACCACCTCCTTGTCTATTGCCAGACGTAGGAGTGTGGCTGAAATGGAGACCCCCATGTGACAGTTAATTATGTTCACTTAAACCAGGAGTATATAAACCAACCTGCTGTCTTTTGGGAGGCCGCAAAAGCGGTTCTTAGGGGGGAGATCCTAGCTTATAGTATTTACAGGACAAAGAAGTTTAAATTGAAAGAAAAGGAAGTTCTGAAGTAAGTATCCAACTCGTATAACCGTTATTTATTAGAGAGAACACCAGAGGGCTGGGTAAGATATACTCGAGCGAAGAAGGAAAGGGACACTTTTCCTATTCATAGGGCTACCCAGAAAGACCTGAAACTTCAGGCCAAGTTATTTAGATATGGTAGCAAAGCAGGGAAAATTCTTGTGAAATTAGTTAACAGGGATAAAGGTTCATCTTTGATTGATTCCCTTCAAAGTGAAGGAAAATTTGTTACGACAGCTGAAGGGGTCTTTAAGGTTTTTACAGAATATTATCAAAATCTGTATTCTCTTAAGATCTCAAATGAAGGTGAGCAGGAGGATTTTTTGAGTAAAATCTCTCATCCAACCTTAACACCTGAGTTGACTGAAACCCTGAACTCTCCCATTTCGGAGTTAGAAGTATCTAGAGCTATCCAGGATCTTTCTTTAAATAAACCCCCGGGTCCTGATGCCCTACCCAACGAGTTTTACAAGATTTTGTCTCCACTTATTGTCCCACATCTATGCTTTTTAATGACATGTATAGTGAGGACAACCGGGTTTCACCCAACTTTGCTGCTTCTTACGCTTCCCTTATCCTAAAGCAAGGGAAGGACCTGGGTAGGAAAGAGTCTTATAGACCTTTAGCTCTCCTGAACACGGACTATAAACTACTTACCTCTATCCTAGCGCAAAGGTTACAATCCCTTCTTCCTAACATCATCCATAAAAACCAAGCAGGATTTTTACTTAAGCAGAATTCCTCAGCAAAAATAAGGAAAGTCTTTGTTACTATAGATTATTTCTTTGGAGAAGTTGGGCTTTGGAGGGGGAGGGTACCCCTGATTTAGCAATTATTTCAATAGATGCTGAAAAGGCATTTGACTCAGTTCATTATGACCACTTATCTTCTCTTTCTCGTTTTCAGGCCTTAGAGGTAAGTTCCTCAAATTTATTGATAATCTATATAACAAGGCTCTCACAAAGTTAGTAGTAAATGGCATGGTTTCAGTAGATATAGTGCTAATAAGAGGAACTCGACAGGGGTGCCCTCTCTCTCCCCTTCTCTTTGATGTAGCTATCGAACCCCTTGCTATTTTAATTAGACAGCAAATGGAAGGTATCAAGATAGGTAAGAATGAGCTTAAAATAGCTCTTTACAGTGATGACATTCTTATTTATACTACAAACACTAGAACCAACATACCAAAGCTCCTTTCAATTATTGACCAATTTGGATCTTTCTCAGGGTATAAGGTAAATGCTTCAAAATATGAGTTAATGTGGATTAAGCAAACCAAAGAATCACCCATGAACTTACCTTTCAGGGTAGTATCTGATTAATCTAAGTATTTAGGCATGTCAATTTATTCTAATCCTGACAGGTGGTATAGCTCTAACATTCTCCCAGTACTGATCAAAGTTAAAGAAAGCTTTAAAAACTGGAAAAAATCTCCCTTTCTCTATCTCAGGTTGTATTGCCCTGTATAAGATGATTCTTCTCCCCAAAATGTTATATGTTCTCCAAAATATGTAATTGATTCTGAAGGGGAAAAATATCAGGCTATTCAACACTGCATTAAGAGGCTTCATTTGGCAGTATAAAAAACTTAGAATCTCATTTCCCAAACTTTCTCTTCCTAGGAAACATGGGGGTCTCGCTCTCCCAGACCTTCAAGTTTACAATTGTTTTCCTTGCGCGAATAGTAACTGACTGGATTTTCTCCAGAGATTATGTCACAGATAATGAGCTAGATAGAAATTTAATTTATCTATTTCTTCCTGTACCACTAATTTATTGTAACTTTAGTTTATTACCTTGCAAGGTGAAAAAAAATAGATCTTTTGCTAACCCGCTACAGGCCTGGAGGAGGATATGTAAACTTCTAGCTTTAGAGGGTAGGGTTTCTAAATACATGCCGTTGATGGGAAACCCCCAATTTCAAGCGGGGCTGCAGTCGGCACTCTTTCAGAGGTGGCATAACCTGGGTCTTGATAATGTTTTCCTATTGCTGGATAAGGACAGGAGATGTGTTAAAACCTTTGGCTCCCTTAGGGGAGAATTCAATTTCTCTCAAAATGACTTCTTTGCTTACTTACAAGCAAGACATCTTGTACTTAAATTAACAAATAATTTTGTTTGAAACTGGTCATTCGGGAGCTTAGAGAATTGGTTGGTTTTAGTTAAAAATGAACAAAGAATATCGGATTTAGAAGATCTCACTGGAGGTCATAATACCAAGCTAGAAGCCACATTCTCCAATCTCTTGAAAATTTAGGATAAGTTACAAGACTTTTTACTCTGCCAAGGAAGCAGAAAAATGTATTTCTGAGACATACCCCCCCCCCCCCCCGCTTGATAGAGGAGATAGGCAATTACTTTTTTAAAATTGTGTCAGTCCTTTTTTTGGGTTGCTCCCGTGGCCCGGGGAGGAAGGTGGGCCAAAGCTGGGTTGGGTTGTTTAATGTATGGATCTAGGGGGACGGGGGGGTGGTTTCTCTCTCCCCTTTTTTCTTTTTTTAAATGATGGACACGTAGGTAGATTTAAGCTGGTCTCCTGGAAAATTGGAGGCATTAAATTTCCTATTAAGCGGAAGACAATAATATCTCATCTGGGGAAAATAAATACTGATATTGCTTTCTTACAGGAAACCCACTTAAAACTAGAGGAAGTCTTAAAGCTTAAATGTGCATGGGTTAAGAAAGTCTTTTCTTCCCCCCAGTGTAGAAAGGAAAGGATAAACTATGAAATTTTACATATTAACACGGATCCAGAGGGGAGATTTCTAATGATAAAAAATAAAGTGGCCAAAACATTATACACATTTTGCAATGTTTACGCGACAAACGTGTTTAATCTAGTTTTCTGGGAAGCACTACAAGCTAAAATATTTTAATATGCAGAGGATTACCTGATATTCGGGGGAGACTTTAACATGGCACCACAATATCCACTAGATAGATGTAGGCAGAATTCCACCTCCCTTAAGACCAAAAGAGATAACTTAGAAGAGAATATGTTTATTAGGATTTTTTGGAACCTCAAGGTTAGGGACATATGAACATCACAAAATCCTGATACCAGGGATTTCACCTGCCTCTCCAAGGCACACAAGACTCTCTCCAGAATGTATTTATTTATTTAAGATGAAAGGTTGTGTAAACTGAGAGTTTTATCAGGAATTCTGACCGTCTGCATCTCCGATCATGCTCCTATATTCCTTGATTTTCAATTTAGTGACCCTGTTTCTAAAAATTGGCATTTCTAATTCCCTACATACCTGTCATCAAACTTTAAGTTTAAAAACTGGCTTAAACTTAAGTATGAGGATTATGTTATTATTATTATTATTATTAACAGGTATTTGTAGAGCGCCAACAGATTCCGCAGCGCTATAAACATAGTTGGTATACAGGATAACATTTATAGGGCTCAAATGGGTATAGGGCCCTGCCAAAAAGTTGCACTTTTGTAGTCGGCTCTTATGAAGGTGATCTACAAATAGCTGGGCTCATAGACTTACATTCTAAGGGGTTCAAGGGGAAAGCAATGGAGTTAGGAAAGGTTAATGTTGGTTGTATGCATCCCTGAATAGTAGAGTCTTTAGGGAGCTCTTGAAGCTGTTAAAACTAGGGGAGAGTCTTGTGGAGTGAGGCAGGGAGCTCCACAGGATGGGGGCCAGTCCTGAGAAGTTCTGTAAACAGGAATGTGAGGAAGTAACAAGAGAGGAGGAGAGTAGGAGATCATGAGCAGAGCGAAGGGGACTGGAGGGAGAGAATCTGGAGACAAAGTCTGAAATGTAGTGGGGAGCAGTGCAGTTGAGGGCTTTATATGTCAGCTTGAGGATTTTGTGTTTAATCCTGGAGGCAAGAGGAAGCCAGTGAAGGGATTGGCAGAGAGGTGCAACAGATGAAGAGCGACATGTAAGGAAGATGAGCCTGGCAGAGGCATTAATTATGGATTGTAAAGGAACTAGGCGGCAGCTAGGTAGACCAGAGAGGACGGAGTTGCAGTAGGAGAGATGGGAAAGGATTAGAGAGTGGATTAAAATCTTAGTTGTGTCTTGTGTAAGGAAATGTCTAATTTTAGAGATGTTTTTAAGGTGGAAGCAACAGGCTTTAGCCAAGGACTGAATGTGAGGATTGAAGGAAAGGTCTGAGTCAAGTGTGACCCCAAGACATCGGGCATATGGGGTAGGGGTAATGATGGAATTATCAACAGTTATAGAAAATTGAGGGGTGGAGATTTTGGAAGAAGGGGGAAAATAAGGAGTTCAGTTTTTGAGAGGACATCCAAGATGAGATATGAGAAAGACAGTTAGTGAGACGGGTTAGTAAGGAAGGAGGTAGGTCTGGTGCAGAGAGGTAGATTTGGTTGTCATCGGCATACAAATGATTTTGAAACCTGTGGGACTTTATTAAGGAACCTAATGAGGACGTATAGATTGAGAAGAGAAGTGGACCGAGGGCAGAGCCTTGAGGTACCCCAACAGAAAGTGGTAACGGGGCAGAGGATGCTTTGGAGACGACTACACTAAAGGTTCGGTAAGATAGATAGGAAGATAACCACAAGAGAGCTGTGTCACAGATGCCGAAGGATTGGAGGGTTTGGAGCAAAAGAGGGTGGTCAACAGTGTCAAAGGCTGCCGACAGATCAAGGAGGATAAGCAGAGAAAAGTGGCCTTTGGATTTTGCTGTAAGTAGGTGATTGGTAACCTTGACAATTGCTGTCTCTGTGGAGTGATGGGGACGAAATCCAGATTGCAGTGGGTCAAGAAGAGAGTATAGTGTAAGGAAATGGGATAGACGTGCATATATTAGCTTTTCAAGGAGCTTTGAAGCAAGAGAGAGTAGGAAAATAGGATGGTAGTTGGATGGGGAGGTTGGATCTAGGGAAGGTTTTTTGAGGATAGGTGTGACCAGTGCATGTTTTAGAGATGAGGGAAATATACCAGTGCTGAGGGAGAGGTTGAAAATGTGTGTGAGTATGGGGGTGAGGCTAGAAGAGAGGGAGGGGAGTTGCTATAAGGGGATAGGGTCGAGGGCACAGGTAGTGAGGTGGGAGGACAGTATAAGGGCAGAAACTTTTTCCTCGGTAACAGGGGCAAAAAAGCTAAATTTAAGGGTATTTGGTTTTTGAATGATTGTCAGCTTTTGAGGGGGTGGGGGATTGGTAGTAAGTTGAGAGGTAATTTCATTTCTGATGGAGTCAATTTTGTTATTGAAGTGGCTGGAAAAATCTTGAGCTGAGACAGAAGTTTTATTAGGAGGTGGGGGTGGGCGGAGAAGAGTATTGAACATTGAAAACAGATGTTTTGGGTTAGAGGAAAGAGTAGAGATGAGATTAGAGAAGTATTGTTGCTTATAAAGTTTAAGGGCAGAATAGTAGGAGTTCAGGATGAACTTGTAGTGAAGAAAGTCAGCTGAACTCCGAGATTTCCTCCAGTGTTTCTCAGCAGTACAGGAACATCTGCGTAGGTACCGGTACCGTGTCAGAGGAGTATGCCAAGGCTGAGGATGAGAGTGTGGTTTCTGAGCTATGGTAGGAGGGGCCAGGGTGTCAATGACCGGTGTAAGGGTGGAGTTATAGTGGCAGATAGATTGGTCAGGGCAGGAAAAGGAGGTGATGGAAGAGAGGAGAGGTTCGAGAGAGCTAGCGAGCTGTTGCTGTTCTAATGACTTAGTGCTTCTGTAAAGTTTGGTGTAAGGTGTAGAAGAAGGGGGGGTTGTAGGGAGGGAAGTGATGTTGCAAGTTAGGAGATGATGGTCCGAAAGAGGAAAAGGGGAGTTTGTGCTGAAAATCAGATCAAGGGAGTGACCATCTTTGTGAGTGGGAGAGTCAGTCCATTGTGATAGGCCAAAAGAGGAAGTGAGTTGCAGAAGTTGTTTTGCAGAGGAGGCAGTGGGATTGTCAAGAGGGATGTTGAAGTCACCAAGAATGAGGGCAGGGGTGTCTGAGGAAAGGAAATAAGGAAGCCAGGCAGCTAAGTTATCTAAAAATTGAGTTGGGGAGCCAGTTCGGCAGTATATGACTGCAACACAAATAGAGAGGGGAGAAAATAAACTAATCATGTGTACTTCAAATGAAGAACATGTGAGGAAAAAGAAGGGCTGTATTTGTTGAAAGGTGCAACGAGAGGAAAGTAAAATACCAACACCACCTCCTTGTCTATTGCCAGACGTAGGAGTGTGGCTGAAATGGAGACCCCCATGTGACAGTTAATTATGTTCACTTAAACCAGGAGTATATAAACCAACCTGCTGTCTTTTGGGAGGCCGCAAAAGCGGTTCTTAGGGGGGAGATCCTAGCTTATAGTATTTACAGGACAAAGAAGTTTAAATTGAAAGAAAAGGAAGTTCTGAAGTCAGTATCCAACTCGTATAACCGTTATTTATTAGAGAGAACACCAGAGGGCTGGGTAAGATATACTCGAGCGAAGAAGGAAAGGGACACTTTTCCTATTCATAGGGCTACCCAGAAAGACCTGAAAATTCAGGCCAAGTTATTTAGATATGGTAGCAAAGCAGGGAAAATTCTTGTGAAATTAGTTAACAGGGATAAAGGTTCATCTTTGATTGATTCCCTTCAAAGTGAAGGAAAATTTGTTACGACAGCTGAAGGGGTCTTTAAGGTTTTTACAGAATATTATCAAAATCTGTATTCTCTTAAGATCTCAAATGAAGGTGAGCAGGAGGATTTTTTGAGTAAAATCTCTCATCCAACCTTAACACCTGAGTTGACTGAAACCCTGAACTCTCCCATTTCGGAGTTAGAAGTATCTAGAGCTATCCAGGATCTTTCTTTAAATAAACCCCCGGGTCCTGATGCCCTACCCAACGAGTTTTACAAGATTTTGTCTCCACTTATTGTCCCACATCTATGCTTTTTAATGACATGTATAGTGAGGACAACCGGGTTTCACCCAACTTTGCTGCTTCTTACGCTTCCCTTATCCTAAAGCAAGGGAAGGACCTGGGTAGGAAAGAGTCTTATAGACCTTTAGCTCTCCTGAACACGGACTATAAACTACTTACCTCTATCCTAGCGCAAAGGTTACAATCCCTTCTTCCTAACATCATCCATAAAAACCAAGCAGGATTTTTACTTAAGCAGAATTCCTCAGCAAAAATAAGGGAAGTCTTTGTTACTATAGATTATTTCTTTGGAGAAGTTGGGCTTTGGAGGGGGAGGGTACCCCTGATTTAGCAATTATTTCAATAGATGCTGAAAAGGCATTTGACTCAGTTCATTATGACCACTTATCTTCTCTTTCTCGTTTTCAGGCCTTAGAGGTAAGTTCCTCAAATTTATTGATAATCTATATAACAAGGCTCTCACAAAGTTGGTAGTAAATGGCATGGTTTCAGTAGATATAGTGCTAATAAGAGGAACTCGACAGGGGTGCCCTCTCTCTCCCCTTCTCTTTGATGTAGCTATCGAACCCCTTGCTATTTTAATTAGACAGCAAATGGAAGGTATCAAGATAGGTAAGAATGAGCTTAAAATAGCTCTTTACAGTGATGACATTCTTATTTATACTACAAACACTAGAACCAACATACCAAAGCTCCTTTCAATTATTGACCAATTTGGATCTTTCTCAGGGTATAAGGTAAATGCTTCAAAATATGAGTTAATGTGGATTAAGCAAACCAAAGAATCACCCATGAACTTACCTTTCAGGGTAGTATCTAATTAATTTAAGTATTTAGGCATGTCAATTTATTCTAATCCTGACAGGTGGTATAGCTCTAACATTCTCCCAGTACTGATCAAAGTTAAAGAAAGCTTTAAAAACTGGAAAAAATCTCCCTTTCTCTATCTCAGGTTGTATTGCCCTGTATAAGATGATTCTTCTCCCCAAAATGTTATATGTTCTCCAAAATATGTAATTGATTCTGAAGGGGAAAAATATCAGGCTATTCAACACTGCATTAAGAGGCTTCATTTGGCAGTATAAAAAACTTAGAATCTCATTTCCCAAACTTTCTCTTCCTAGGAAACATGGGGGTCTCGCTCTCCCAGACCTTCAAGTTTACAATTGTTTTCCTTGCGCGAATAGTAACTGACTGGATTTTCTCCAGAGATTATGTCACAGATAATGAGCTAGATAGAAATTTAATTTATCTATTTCTTCCTGTACCACTAATTTATTGTAACTTTAGTTTATTACCTCGCAAGGTGAAAAAAAATAGATCTTTTGCTAACCCGCTACAGGCCTGGAGGAGGATATGTAAACTTCTAGCTTTAGAGGGTAGGGTTTCTAAATACATGCCGTTGATGGGAAACCCCCAATTTCAAGCGGGGCTGCAGTCGGCACTCTTTCAGAGGTGGTATAACCTGGGTCTTGATAATGTTTTCCTATTGCTGGATAAGGACAGGAGATGTGTTAAAACCTTTGGCTCCCTTAGGGGAGAATTCAATTTCTCTCAAAATGACTTCTTTGCTTACTTACAAGCAAGACATCTTGTACTTAAATTAACAAATAATTTTGTTTGAAACTGGTCATTCGGGAGCTTAGAGAATTGGTTGGTTTTAGTTAAAAATGGACACATGTCAATTTCCACAGGTTATCAAACCCTAAATTCCCTTAAGGTTCCTCTTAATCTGGAAATGATTTCCTCCAAATCGGTCGTAGCAACATCACAAAGTAATGTGTAGGCCAATCTTATTTAATTTTCTATTTCAGAAGTTATGTGAGTTACCCTCTCCTCTTCATGGAGAGAATCACATATTAAATTACTTTTTAGGACCTACTATACGCCGGATAAAGGGGCCTATTTATCAAGCCGTCAACTGTGCTGCATTCGCCGGCACCAATACGCTTGCCTAACATCGCCTAACATCGCTGCCGCAGACCTGAATAAATTCTCCATATTTAACAAAAAAGCTGTTAAAAAGCCGCGCACCAAGTACGGGGCGATGAGCAGCGGACTGTTGATAACTAAAAGTCATTGATCTCGCTGCTCTTCGGCTTTTTCACAGCTTTATTTGTATACTGTCACTAAACACCCACACTATACTAAACTGTACCCCTATACGGCCACTCCCAGACCCCGCCGCAACTAAATAAAGTTATTAACCCCTAAACCGCCGTTCCTGGAGCCCACCGCCACCTTCATTATACTTATTAACCCTTAATCTGCCACCCCCTATACCGCCGCCACCTACATAAAGTTATTAACCCCTATCCTGCCGCTCCCGGACCCCGCCACAACTAAAGTTATTAACCACTAAACCGCCGCTCCCGGAGCCCACCGCCACCTACATTATACTTATTAACCCCTAATCTGCCACCCCCTATACCGCCGCCACTTACATAAAGTTATTAACTCATATCCTGCCGCTCCCAGAGCCCACCGCAACTAAAAAAATGTATTAACCCCTAAACCACCAGCCCCCCACATCGCCATAAACTAAATTAACCTATTAATCCCTATACCTAACAACCCGCTAACTTTATATTAAATATTAACTCATCCCTATCTTATTATAAATTTAAACTTACCTTTAGAAATGAATTAAACTATATTAAACTAATGATTAACCTACCCTAACTATTATAATAAAATTACATTAAACTATATTAAATTAATAATTAATCTAACCTAACTTTTATACTAAAAATACAATAAACTACAAATTAAATTAACTATATTATATATTTAAACACCTAACCCTACTCAAATAATTTAATTCTACACTAAAAAATTACAAAGTTACAAAAAACTAACAACTAAGTTACAAAAAATAACAAACACTAAGTTACACAAAAAAATAAACACTAAGTTACAAAAAATAAAAAAGAAATGATCAAAGCTTTAAACTAATTACACCTAATCTAAGGGCCCTATGAAAATAAAAAAGCCCCCCAAAATAAAAAATAAAAAAACCTAGCCAACAATAAACTACAAATAGCCCTTTAAAGGGCCTTTTGCTGGGCATTGCCCCAAAGTAATCAGCTCTTTTACCTGTAAAAAAAAATATAAATACCCCCCCAACAGTAAAACCCACCACCCACACAACCAACCCAAATAAAAACCTATCTAAAAAAACCTAAGCTCCCCATTGCCCAGAAAATGGCATTTGGATGGGCATTGCCCTTAAAAGGGCATTTAGTTATTTTGCAGGCCCAAGTCCTAATCTAAAACTAAAACCCACCCAATAAACCCTTGAAAAAACCTAACACTAACCCCAGAAGATTTACTTACAGTTTTGAAGATCCAACATCCATCCTCCAAGAAGCGGTCGAAGTCTTCATCCAAGCCCGCAGAAGTCTTCATACAGACGGCATCTTCTATCTTCCTCCATCCAGCGCGGAGTGGCTCTATCTTCAAGACATCCAATGTGGAGCATCCTCTTCCTTCCGACGACTACCGACAAATGAAGGTTCCTTTAAATTACGTCATCCAAGATGGCATCCCTTAGATTCCGATTGGCTGATAGAATTCTATCAGCCAATCGGAATTAAGGTTGAAAAAATCCTATTGGCTGTTGCAATCAGCCAATAGGATTGAGCTTTCATCCTATTGGCTGATCCAATCAGTCAATAGGATTGAGCTCACATTCTATTGGCTAATTTAGGGATTAATAGGTTAATTTAGTTTATGGCGATGTGGGGGGCTGGCGGTTTAGGGGTTAATACATTTATTTAGTGGCGGTGGGCTCCGGGATCGGCAGGATAGAGGTTAATAACATAATGTAGGTGGCAGCGGTGTAGGGGGCGGCAGATTAGGGGTTAATAAGTATAATGTAGGTGGCGGCGGTGGCGGAGCAGAAGATTAGGGGTGTTTAGACTCGCAGCTTATGTTAGGGTGTTAGGTGTAAAAATAACTTTTATTATACCATAGGAATCAATGGGATATCGGGCAGCAGCGAACATAAGCTTTCGCTGCTTTCAGACTCCCATTGATTCCTATGGCATCCCCCGCCTCCAGGGAGGCGGATTGAAAACCAGGTATGCTGGGCCGGAATAGTGGCGAGCGTACCTAGTAGAAATTTGATAGGTAGCAAAAGTAGTCAGATAGTGCCGAATTTGCATTCGGAACATCTGTAGTGACGTAAGCATCGATCTGTGTCGGACTGAGACCGGCGGATCGTATGTTACATCACAAAATTCTACTTTTGCCGGTCTGTAGGGTTTGATAAATATGGAGAATCAAGCTCTCCACAATTATGCTGCGAAATTCCAGCGTATTTGTGGTTGACGGCTTGATAAATAGGCCCCAAAGGCTCTAGGTGCGGGAATCTTAATTTCAACAAGTGTCCCAAATGTTCGCTTCCTTCAGTCAAACTTGTGCATATGATCTGGGATTGTCCAAGAATTAGACGCCTTTGGCTGAAATGAGAGTATTGGCTCAATAAAACATTGGGGATCTCTCCTCTGGTTCTATCATTAATACATAAAGTGTTTCTTTGGACAGATTTGAAGCATTTGCATGTTAATAATAAAATTATTAACATGACCATACTAGCAACTAGATATCTAATCTTTAAAAAATGGAAAGAGAAGTTGACTCCTAGTATACAAGAGATTAGGAATTGTTTGAAGAAACAATCAGCTAGATTACAAGTTTTGCGTTAGAAGCTGTGCGGTGCTAACGAGCAGTTTATGCTCACCGCTCACTTACAGACAGCGCTGGTATTACGGGTTTTTACAAAGTGATCGTAGAGCAAAATTTTGCTCCACATCTCACCTCAATACCAGTGCTGCTTATGTTAGCGGTGAGCTGGCTGAAGGTGCTCGTGCACGATTTCCCCATAGGAATCAAGGGGGAGAGCCGGCTGAAAAAAAAACTAACACCTGCAAAAAAGCAGCGTTTAGCTCCTAACGCAGCCCCATTGATTCCTATGGGGAAAATACATTTATGTCTACACCTAACACCCTAACATGAACCCCGAGTCTAAAAACCCCTAATCTTACACTTATTAACCCCTAATCTGATGCCCCCTGACATCGCCGACACCTACATTATATTATTAACCCCTAATCTGCCGCTCCGGACACCGCCGCCACCTACATTATACTTATGAACCCCTAATCTGCTGCCCCCAACATCGCCGACACCTACATTATATTTATTAACCCCTAATCTGCCGCCCACAATGTCGCCGCAACCTACCTACACTTCTTAACCCCTAATCTACCGCCCCCAACGTGGCCGCCACTATATTAACGTTATTAACCCCTAAACCTAAGTCTAACCCTAACACCCCCTAACTTAAATGTAATTTAAATAAATCTAAATAAAAATTACTATCATTAACTAAATTATTCCTATTTAAAACTAAATACTTACCTATAAAATAAACCCTAAGATAGCTACAATATAACTGATAGTTAAATTGTAGCTAGCTTAGGGTTTATTTTTATTTTATAGGCAAGTTTGTATTTATTTTAACTAGGTAGAACAGTTATTAAATAGTTATTAACTATTTAATAACTACCTAGCTAAAATAAAGACAAAAGTACCTGTCAAATAAAACCTAACCTAAGTTACAATTACACCTAACACTACCAATATAATTAAATTAATTCCCTTAATTAAATAAAATGATCTAAAGTACAAAAAAACACTAAATTACAGAAAACAATAAAAAAATTACAAGATTTTTAAACTAATTACACCTAATCTAATCTCCCTAACAAAATAAAAAAGCCCCCCAAAATAAAAAAGCCCTACCCTACACTAAATTACAAATAGCGCTTAAAAGGGCCTTTTGCGGGGCATTGCCCCAAAGTAATCAGCTCTTTTACCTGTAAAAAAAAATACAAATTCCCCCCCAACATTAAAACCCACCACCCACACAACCAACCCTACTCTAAAACCCATTCAATCCCCCCTTAAAAAAACCTAACACTAACCCCCCCTGAAGATCACCCTACTGGGAGACGTTTTCATCCAACCGGGCAGTAGTCCTCCAGATGGGCAGAAGTCTTCATCCAACCAGGCAGAAGTGGTCCTTCAGACGGGCAGAAGTCTTCATCCAGATGGCATCTTCTATCTTCTTCCATCCGGCGTGGAGCGGGTCCATCTTCAAGACATCCGACGCGGAGCATCCTCTTCTTCCGACGGCTACGACTGAATGAAAGTACCTTTAAATTACGTCATCCAAGATGGCGTCCCTTCAATTCCAAAAAAATCCTATTGGCTGATGCAATGAGCAAATAGGATTGAAGTTCAATCCTATTGGCTGATGCAATCAGCCAATAGGATTGAGCTGGCATTCTATTGGCTGTTCCAGTCAGCCAATAGAATGCAAGCTCAATCCTATTGGCTGATTGCATCAGCTAATAGGATTTTTTTCTACCTTAATTCCGATTGGCTGATAGAATTCTATCAGCCAATCGGAATTGAAGGGACGCCATCTTGGATGATGTCATTTAAAGGAACCTTCATTCAGTCATTCAGAGGATGCTCCGCGTCGGATGTCTTGAAGATGGACCCGCTCCGTGCCGGATGGATGAAGATAGAAGATGCCGTCTGGATGAAGGCTTCTGCCCGTCTGGAGGACCACTTCTGCCCGGCTTGGATGAAGACTTCTGCCCGTCTGGAGGACTACTTCTGCCCGGTTGGATAAAGACGTCTCCCGGTAGGGTGATCTTCAGGGGGTTTATACTTTTTTTAAGGGGGTATTGGGTGGGTTTTAGAGTAGGGTTGGTTGTGTGGGTGGTGGGTTTTAATGTTGCGGGGGGTTTGTAATTTTTTTTACAGGTAAAAGAGCTGATTACTTTGGGGCAATGCCCCGCAAAAGGCCCTTTTAAGGGTTATTTGTAATTTAGTGTAGGGTAGGGCTTTTTTTATTTTGGGGGGGGGTTATTTTGTTAGGGGGATTAGATTAGGTGTAATTAGTTTAAAAATCTTGTAATTTTTTTATTATTTTCTGTAATTTAGTGTTTGTTTGTTTTTGTACTTTAGATAATTTTATTTAATTTAGGGAATTAATTTAATTATAGTGGTAGTGTTAGGTGTAATTGTAACTTAGGTTAGGTTTTATTTGAGAGGTACTTTTGTCTTTATTTTAGCTAGGTAGTTATTAAATAGTTATTATTTAATAACTATTCTACCTAGTTAAAATAAATACAAACTTGCCTGTAAAAATAAACCCTAAGCTAGGTACAATGTAACCATTAGTTATATTGTAGCTAGCTTAGGGTTTATTTTATAAGTAAGTATTTAGTTTTAAATAGAAATAATTTAGTTAATGATAGTTATTTTATTTATATTTATTTAAATTATATTTAAGTTAGGGGGGTTAGGGTTAGACTTAGATTTAGGGGTTAATAACTTTAATATAGTGGCGGTTAATAAATGTAGGAAGGTGTCGGCGATGTTAGGGATGGCAGATTAGAGGTTAATAAAATGTAACTTGTGTTTGTGAGGCAGGAGTGCGGCGGTTTAGGGATTAATATATTTATTATAGTGGCGGCGATGTCCGGTTTGGCAGATTAGGGGTTAAAAAATTGTTTAAGTGTTTGCGATGTGGGAGAGCCTCGGTTTAGGGGTTAATAGGTATTTTATGGGTGTTAGTGTACTTTTTAGCACTTTAGTTAAGAGTTTTATGCTACGGCATTGTAGTGTAAAACTCTTAACTACTGACTTTAAAATGCGGTACCAGGCTTGACAGGAGAGGGTCTACCGCTCACTTTTTGTCAGACTTGTAATACCGGCGCTATGCAAGTCCCATTGAAAAAAGAGGATACGCAATTGACGTAAGTGGATTTGCGGTATTTCCGAGTCTGGCCAAAAAAGTGAGCGGTACACCTGTACCTGCAAGACTCGTAATACCAGTGGGCGTTAAAAAGCAGCATTGGGACCGGCCAACGCTGCTTTTTAAGCCTAACGCAAGACTCGTAATCTAGCCGAATGTATCCTAGAACAGATCGATACCAATTTAAATGACGAATGTGACATAGGGAAGTTTTTTCTGAAATGGTCAGTATTTTTTAAAACCTTTCCTCCCAATGAAGTTGATCATTTAATTTACCCATTCAGGAACTCAGACGTAGTTCTGTTGGGTTCATGGTAACGTACCGTCTCCAGTCATCTCCTTCCTCCCTCCCCCTTTTTTTTGTTTTGTTTTGTTCCGTTTTTATGGGTTGTTGTTGTCTTGATTGGTGTTTTGTATGAGGGATTCTGTTTTGTTTAACCCCTTAAGGACCAGCGACGTACCCTGTATGTCGCTGGCCTTTTTTTGGGACTTGATTGTTTTATAGCGCGGTCTTGCTACCAGCGTTGAGACTGCTCTATTCCACAAAGCCTGCTGGAGGGAGGGCATTAATAGCGTGTTCTTGCTAGACTTGTGCTAGTATGTCCTGAAAAAACCCTTAACGACCAGTGACATACAGGGTACATTGTGGTCATTAAGGGGTTAAAAAAGGTTAAAAATCATCTAACAGATTTTTGGACGTGGTAACACTGCAGGAACGAGCATAATCACGTTTTATGTTATATCTGCTATGAATTTAGTACGTGTAGATACATGTGGTTATGCTCCGCAAGTCGGGCTCATAAGTGATTGGTTTTTTTATATATGATCTACCCGCTGTGACGGGAACATTTCTATGGTGCTTCTAATGTACCTGTCACTTTAAATTTTTCTTCTTCCTTGTTCTGTTGGATATAAATAAAATATTTAAAAAAAAAAAAAATTGCATGCTCTATCAGATTCCTGAAAGAAAAAAATTGGGTTCAGTATCCCTTTAAGTACACGGGATGTGCAAAAACCACTTAGAAATTCATACTTTAAAGTACAAAATACAAAGCGTAATTGTTGTTTTTTCATGAAATGGGCTGAACATGGGCGTTTCATGGGCTTTTCTGTAATTGTCTCTGTAATCCCAGTGTAATTCTGTAAAGATGCTATACATAGAAAGCAGGGTTATGTGATTCTTATTGGCTGCAGGATTTAATTTATAAAGTGCGCTCCCTGCTCACTGCTAAGTGCCCCTTTCAGTGAGCTCCATTACTTTTAATAGGAGACATCTCGCCACTAGCAGAGACTGCCCCTTTTTTCATGATAATTTCACCAGGGCAGCCCCGGCAAGAGTTGGCGAGAAAAAACACACATAAAATTGTGAGGTTTCGATCATTGGCTTTTGTCACTACTGGTGCTGACAATCACTGATATAGACAAATCAAGCCTTCACTTTAATCAAATTATTCAGAAAATAAATAGAATTAGAAAAATGATGTTCACAACCTGTTAAAGTACAATTTATTCCAGTTCTGTTCAGACTCACTCAGAGAAGACATAAGGTAATTGGAATGCTTTCAGAAATAAGGACTTCAATTGCTTTCCAAAGTAATTAATCACTGCTGCGCGCACCTCCTCATATTACAGAAGCCCACACTTGTTTACATGAACTAGAAGAAAATGTGTCTTTCCTTTAAATTGCTAAGGCCTAGATTTGGAGTTTGGTGGTAGATGGGCTGTTAACGCTCCGCGGGCTTTTTTCTGGCCGCACCATAAAATTAACTCTGGTATCGAGAGTTCAAAAAAATGCTGCGTTAGGCTCCAAAAAAGGAGCGTAGAGCATTTTTACCGCAAATGCAACTCTCGATACCAGAGTTGCTTACGGACGCGGCCAGCCTCAAAAACGTGCTCGTGCACGATTCTCCCATAGGAAACAATGGGGCTGTTTGAGCTGAAAAAAAACCTAACACCTGCAAAAAAGCAGCGTTCAGCTCCTAACGCAGCCCCATTGTTTCCTATGGGGAAACACTTCCTAAGTCTGCACCTAACACTCTAACATGTACCCCGAGTCTAAACACCCCTACCCTTACACTTATTAACCCCTAATCTGCCGCCCCCGCTATCGCTGACCCCTGCATTATATTATTAACCCCTAATCTTCCGCTCCGTAAACCGCCGCAACTTACATTATCCCTATGTACCCCTAATCTGCTGCCCCTAACACCGCCGACCCCTGTATTATATTTATTAACCCCTAATGTGCCCCCCTCAACGTCGCCTCCACCTGCCTACACTTATTAACCCCTAATCTGCCGAGCGGACCTGAGCGCTACTATAATAAAGTAATTAACCCCTAATCCGCCTCACTAACCCTATAATAAATAGTATTAACCCCTAATCTGCCCTCCCTAACATCGCTGACACCTAACTTCAATTATTAACCCCTAATCTGCCGACCGGACCTCACCGCTATTCTAATAAATGGATTAACCCCTAAAGCTAAGTCTAACCCTAACACTAACACCCCCCTAAGTTAAATATAATTTAAATCTAACGAAATTAATTAACTCTTATTAAATAAATTATTCCTATTTAAAGCTAAATACTTACCTGTAAAATAAATCCTAATATAGCTACAATATAAATAATAATTACATTGTAGCTATTTTAGGATTTCTATTTATTTTACAGGCAACTTTGTAATTATTTTAACCAGGTACAATAGCTATTAAATAGTTAAGAACTATTTAATAGTTACCTAGTTAAAATAATAACAAATTTACCTGTAAAATAAATCCTAACCTAAGTTATAATTAAACCTAACACTACCCTATCAATACATTAATTAAATAAACTACCTACAATTACCTACAATTAACCTAACACTACACTATCAATAAATAAATTAAATACAATTGCTACAAATAACTACAATTACATAAACTAACTAAAGTACAAAAAATAAAAAAGAACTAAGTTACAAAAAATAAAAAAATATTTACAAACATAAGAAAAATATTACAACAATTTTAAACTAATTACACCTACTCTAAGCCCCCTAATAAAATAACAAAGACCCCCAAAATAAAAAATTCCCTACCCTATTCTAAATTAATAAATGTAAAAGCTCTTTTACCTTACCAGCCCTGAACAGGGCCCTTTGCCGCGCATGCCCCAAGAAAATCAGCTCTTTTGCCTGTAAAAAAAAACATACAATACCCCCCCCAACATTACAACCCACCACCCACATACCCCTAATCTAACCCAAACCCCCCTTAAATAAACCTAACACTAAGCCCCTGAAGATCTTCCTACCTTGTCTTCACCATCCAGGTATCACCGATCCGTCCTGGCATCCGGTGCTGAAGAGGTCCAGAAGAGGCTCCAAAGTCTTCCTCCTATCCGGCAAGAAGAGGACATCCGGACCGGCAAACATCTTCTCCAAGCGGCATCTTCGATCTTCTTCCATCCGGTGCGGAGCGGGTCCATCTTGAAGCAGCCGACGCGGATCCATCCTCTTCTTCCGTTGTCTCCCGACGAATGACGGTTCCTTTAAGGGACGTCATCCAAGATGGCGTCCCTCGAATTCCGATTGGCTGATAGGATTCTATCAGCCAATCGGAATTAAGGTAGGAATATTCTGATTGGCTGATGGAATCAGCCAATCAGAATCAAGTTCAATCCGATTGGCTGATCCAATCAGCCAATCAGATTGAGCTCGCATTCTATTGGCTGATCGGAACAGCCAATAGAATGCGAGGTCAATCTGATTGGCTGATTGGATCAGCCAATAGGATTGAACTTGATTCTGATTGGCTGATTCCATCAGCCAATCAGAATATTCCTACCTTAATTCCGATTGGCTGATAGAATCCTATCAGCCAATCGGAATTCGAGGGACGCCATCTTGGATGACGTCCCTTAAAGGAACCGTCATTCGTCGGGAGACAACGGAAGAAGAGGATGGATCCGCGTCGGCTGCTTCAAGATGGACCCGCTTCGCACCGGATGGAAGAAGATCGAAGATGCCGCTTGGAGAAGATGTTTGCCGGTCCAGATGTCCTCTTCTTGCCGGATAGGAGGAAGACTTTGGAGCCTCTTCTGGACCTCTTCAGCACCGGATGCCAGGACGGATCGGTGATACCTGGATGGTGAAGACAAGGTAGGAAGATCTTCAGGGGCTTAGTGTTAGGTTTATTTAAGGGGGGGTTGGGTTAGATTAGGGGTATGTGGGTGGTGGGTTGTAATGTTGGGGGGGGTATTGTATGTTTTTTTTTACAGGCAAAAGAGCTGATTTTCTTGGGGCATGCCCCGCAAAGGGCACTGTTCAGGGCTGGTAAGGTAAAAGAGCTTTTACATTTATTAATTTAGAATAGGGTAGGGAATTTTTTATTTTGGGGGTCTTTGTTATTTTATTAGGGGGCTTAGAGTAGGTGTAATTAGTTTAAAATTGTTGTAATATTTTTCTAATGTTGGTAAATATTTTTTTATTTTTTGTAACTTAGTTCTTTTTTATTTTTTGTACTTTAGTTAGTTTATGTAATTGTAGTTATTTGTAGCAATTGTATTTAATTTATTTATTGATAGTGTAGTGTTAGGTTAATTGTAGGTAATTGTAGGTAGTTTATTTAATTAATTTATTGATAGGGTAGTGTTAGGTTTAATTATAACTTAGGTTAGGATTTATTTTACAGGTAAATTTGTTATTATTTTAACTAGGTAACTATTAAATAGTTCTTAACTATTTAATAGCTATTGTACCTGGTTAAAATAATTACAAAGTTGCCTGTAAAATAAATATTAATCCTAAAATAGCTATAATATAATTATAATTTATATTATAGCTATATTTGGATGTATTTTACAGGTAAGTATTTAGCTTTAAATAGGAATAATTTATTTAATAAGAGTTAATTAATTTCGTTAGATTTAAATTATATTTAAGTTAGGGGGGTGTTAGTGTTAGGGTTAGACTTAGCTTTAGGGGTTAATCCATTTATTATAGTAGCGGTGAGCTCCGGTCGTCAGATTAGGGGTTAATAATTGAAGGTAGGTGTCGGCGATGTTAGGGAGGGCAGATTAGGGGTTAATACTATTTATGATAGGGTTAGTGAGGCGGATTAGGGGTTAATAACTTTATTATAGTAGCGCTCAGGTCCGCTCGGCAGATTAGGGGTTAATAAGTGTAGGCAGGTGTCGGCGACGTTGAGGGGGGCAGATTAGGGGTTAAAAATATAATATAGGGGTCGGCGGTGTTAGGGGCAGCAGATTAGGGGTACATAAGGATAACGTAGGTGGCGGCGCTTTGCGGTCGGCAGATTAGGGGTTAATTATTGTAAGTAGCTGGCGGCGACGTTGTGGGGGGCAGGTTAGGGGTTAATAAATATAATACAGGGGTCGGCGGGGTTAGGGGCAGCAGATTAGGGGTACATAAGTATAACGTAGGTGGCGGTCGGCAGATTAAGGGTTAAAAAATTTTAATCGAGTGGCGGCGATGTGGGGGGACCTCGGTTTAGGGGTACATAGGTAGTTTATGGGTGTTAGTGTACTTTAGGGTACAGTAGTTAAGAGCTTTATGAACCGGCGTTAGCCCAGAAAGCTCTTAACTCCTGCTATTTTCCGGCGGCTGGAGTTTTGTCGTTAGAGCTCTAACGCTCACTTCAGAAACGACTCTAAATACCGGAGTTAGAAAGATCCCATTGAAAAGATAGGATACGCAATTGACGTAAGGGGATCTGCGGTATGGAAAAGTCGCGGCTGAAAAGTGAGCGTTAGACCCTTTAATCACTGACTCCAAATACCGGCGGTAGCCTAAAACCAGCGTTAGGAGCCTCTAACGCTGGTTTTCACGGCTACCGCCGAACTCTAAATCTAGGCCTAAATTTGCTGTGAGAGCCGATAGGACAGAATTCAACTCTGGTTGTTAAACTACTTGGTTTTAGTTTGAAGTTCCTTTCTAAAAAAAACATAAAATGATCTGGACTCTACTAAGCAGAGCAAATGTCTGTTCACTGTGCCAGACAAATTAGATTTTCTACAAATAGAAAGAATGTCTTGATACCCTAATAGCTATCACATCTATATTAGAGCAATTAGCCTGAGATATCAGCCTCCAGCCTATTTCCCTTTCCCCAAAAAGCAGGGAACTAATTACCTCTCTGTCTTTATAGATGTGGTGAGTGCATTATGGTTAACATGTGCAGTAGCAGCCAGATTAAACAAAAAACTACTCTGCAAAGACGTCCCATCTGTTTTCCACTTAAAGGGACAGTAAACATCTTGCAATTACAAGATACTTCAGATATCATGCTATAGAATGACATATCAACCAAATTAAATATTTAAAAACAAATGAATTAACATTCAGCTAGATTACAAGTTTTCAGAACTATAGGGAAATTAACGAGCGACACAAAAGCGTAGTTAATTCACCTCCCTATAGCGCTGCTATTACAAGTTTTAAAAAACCCGGCTTGTTCGGGCGATATGGTGGCGTTGAGCTCCATACCTCACCCAAATACAAGCGCTGCTTTGACGTGTTAGTGCACAATTTCCCCATAGACATCAATGGGGAGAACCGGCAAAAAATAATAATGAAATTATCAAAAATAAAAACGAATTACTCCTAATATAATTGCCCTATCAAAATAAAAAAGCCCCCCCAAAATTAAAAAAAAACTTTTTTGATAATTTTGTTTTTTATTTTGTGTAATTTAATGTTTATTTTCTTTTTGTAATTTAGATAATTGTATTTTATTTATTTAATTTATTTTATTTTATTGTAATGTTAGGTTTTAGTGTAAGGCAGGTTAGGCTTTATTTTACAGGTAAATTTGTATTTATTTTAGCTAGGTAGTTAGTAAATAGTTAATAACTATTCAGTAACTATTCTACCTAGTTAAAATAAATACAAACTTACCTGTGAAATAAAAATAAAACCTAAGATATCTACAATGTAACTATTAGTTATATTGTAGCTAGCTTAGGTTTTATTTTATAGGTAAGTATGTATTTAGTTTTACATAGGAATTATTAAGGTAATAATTGTTTAAAGTTTAATTTAGATTTATTTAAATTATATTTAAGTTAGGGGGGGTTAGGGTTAGACTTAGGCGTACGTTAAGGTTAGGGTTAGGTTTAGGGGTTAATATATTTATGTAGGGATGTGGGAGGCCGGAAGTTTAGGGGTTAATAGTTTATTTTGGTATATTTTGTTGTGGAGGGCTTGCGGTTTAGTGGTTAATAGGTTTATTATTGCGGCGGTGTGGGTGGACGGCAGATTAGGGGTTAAGAATCTTTAAATAGTGTTTGCGATGTGGTAGGGTGGCGGTTTAGGGGTTATAAGGTTTATTATAGTGGCGACGATGTCGGGGAGCGGCGGAATAGGGGTTAATACATTTTTTAAGTAGCGGCGATGTCCGGAGCAGCAGATTAGGGGTTAATAAATTTATTATAGTGTTTGTGATGCGGGAGGGCCCCGGTTTAGGGGTTAATAGGTAGTTTATGGGTGTTAGTGTACTTTTTAACAGTTTAGTTATGAGTTTTATGCTACAGCTTTGTAGTGTAAAACTCATAACTGCTGACTTTAGATGGAGGTACAGATCTTGTCATTTTAGGCTGTACCGCTGACTTTTTGGCCTCACAGCAAAACTCGTAATACCGGCACTATGGGAATCCCATTGAAAAAGGACTTTTTTAAAAGTGCGGTACTGACGTTGCGTGACGGCCAAAAAGGTGTGCGGTACACCTATTCTGACAAGACTTGTAATAGCGGCTGTAGGGAAAAGGCATTGTTATGAAGCATAACAATGTTTTTTCACTCATAACGCAAAACTTCTAATCTAGCTGAATGTTTGCACATGTTTTTCAATAGACAAATTCTGCTCACCGTTTGCCTCATTTGGAGAAACCAATCTGGGCTGACACATTTAAAGGGCTACTAACCCCACATTTTCAGATAGAGCAGGCAATTTTAAGCAAATTTCTAATTTACTCCTATTATGAATTTTTCTTCGTTCTCTTGTTATCTTTATTTGAAAAGCTAGAATGCAGGCTTAAGTCCATTTTTGGTTCAGCACCTGGGTTGTGTTTGCTGATTGGTGGCTAAATGTACCCACTAATCAATTACAATATAAAGTGGGGGAAGCAGAATAATATTAAACATGATACTTATATAATTAAATAATATCTAGAATAATATCCAGTTATATATATAATAAGACTACCTGCTGTGGAGTTAAGGCTAAAGGCAAATAACAACTAACAACGTAATTGTAAATAATAACTAGTGTTTCAGTGATGTATCACTAAAGCACTTATAAAATGCGCCTAGGATAGGTATTACAAAGATTAGTGATGAAAAAAGTAAATGAACTGTAATGATAAAAATAATTGTATATAAATGTATATAAAATAACAATAACAGTATATTAATATTAGTATCAGAACATTGCTTGTAATGACACTCAAAAGTAAAAATAACAATAGAACCTGTAAAGTTCAGTGTATGTATTCTGATACAGAGTCCAAGAATACACAATGGCAATTCCAGAAGCTGATAGACAGGTGAGGGTATTCCAAGATAGTATAGGCTGCTCCTCCAGGGTGTTGTGCCGCAACACGGATGATATATCTAGGAAGGAAAGGATAGAGGGCGCCACGTGGTGCAGATCATAAAAATAAATAAAAACAGCAGCAAATGGATCACAAGAATCCTACTCACACAGTGTAAAGCACCAATGTGCAGTGTTCGCAGTCCGGAACCACACGTCGTCCGGTAGACCTCTTTCAAGGGATGTCGTCAGGTGGGATTCCTCGTCTCACCAGGGAGAGTTGCTGTTGTTGTTGTTTTTAATTTGGAATCAATTTTATTACTTTTTAACTCTCTATCTGCTGCATCATTTTTGGCCTAGGCCAATTTTATATCACCACCATCCATTTGTTTTTTTTTTGGGATTATCTGGTATGAACCATACTGGACACTGACTTGCTGCCATCACACCATTTTGGATTTCCCTGGACTCTCCCTGGTGAGACGAGGAATCCCACCTGACGACATCCCTTGAAAGAGGTCTACCGGACGACGTGTGGTTCCGGACTGCGAACACTGCACATTGGTGCTTTACACTGTGTGAGTAGGATTCTTGTGATCCATTTGCTGCTGTTTTTATTTATTTTTATGATCTGCATCACGTGGCGCCCTCTATCCTTTCCTTCCTAGTAATTGTAAATAGTTATACAATTAAGTAAAAAAAGCTTCACTCCACATTGGAAGAGTAATGATTCTGCTTTTAGTGACTTATAATTGAATTACATTTGTAACATAGGAATTCTCATTCATACTAAATAACTTTATTCAAGGAAATAAAAAAAAATTAAATTATAAAAGAAAACACACACACACAAATAGCTTGAGCTCAATAAGTTAAAAAAACACTTAAACCAGCCAAAAATGCTGAAACTCCCATTCTGATAAGATAATGAGTAATATAAGCCAGCAGTAACTATATCAAAGCAAAAATAGCCCTTACAATCCGAGGGCCAAGGTTAAATTATATTTTTTTATCATTGTAAGCTAACTGCTAGGCTTTGGTATCGTTATGTATATGAAGGAGATCAGTATATATGCATGGTAAGCAAACTTAAAACAACGGAGAGACAGAGCTGCTCCAAAGGACCCCTGACGCGTTTCACAAAAACGCTTCCTCAGAGGGGGTGCGGGCGGCCGCTATTGCGATTTTTTTATTTCTCCGTTAATCCCTCCTCGCTGTGTAATAGGAGTGACCAAATAGGGGTCAGCATCTAATTGGCCTTCAGGATTTGTCACTCATAGGGTGACGGCTAATTATAATCCCTTTCAGTATTGGATCATGAAATCGATCAAGTAGGGCAACATCATTATATCATTTATTTTGTGTGAAACAATCATGTCATTGCTTTTACAGATACTTCAAAACATATCTTATATGGCCTTCAGGACTTGTCACTCATAGAGCGATGGCCAATTGTAAAAATATTTTACATATTATCGTTAACATTAGTCCCCTAATCATATAAGGGCAAGACAAAGTTTTGTCGATCATTGTATACCTAAGGGGCGTTACCAATCGGAGTGAAATGGGTCTGATGATGACGATAAATATGTCATAGAAAGGTGTATTTCAAAACATCTGTCATATCCATAATAAGAGCCTGCTAGTAAATCTTGTGACAATGTCAATATAAGGATGTGGAAGCCCAAAATACTACAAATACATAAAGAATGGTTTACCAACATAAAGATTAACAGTTGCATATGTATTGTGTATAGTGAGTATAGTTTGTAACTAAATCAGATGATTGACATAAGTGTGAATATAGTTATTATTGTTATCAGATATTGCTGAATCATCTTAGTCCGGATCCCTTTCAGTATTAAATCATAAAATCGATCAAATGAAGTAGCATCACTATATCATAGGTTGTATATTAAATGAAATGTTAGCACTTTTACAAATACATCAAATCATATCATGTAAGACCTCACCTATATAGGATAAAGGCAGATGATCTATGAAATGTCAATAGATAATAATATTGTCCTTCTTAACGAGTTTAACTAGATGTTGAACTATACCCATATTTTTGCTACAGATGGTATTAAGTAATCCTTAAGGGGGATTCACAAAGGATTAAAAATAGATTCTACACTGATTTTATATTGGAGATACCCAGAATGGGGAGTGCAAGAGTTTATACATGTGTCAAAATAACATAACCTGTGAATGTGATGAATCTCATAAAATAATGAGAGAGTAATAAGGTGAGACATCAAAAAATGTGTGAAGTGTCAAATAATTGGATATTAATCCAATTGTGATGTTAATAAAAAAAAAAATGAGAAAAAAATTATGACCAGTACCCACCAATCAGCAAGCGCTATCCAGGGTGCTGAACCAAAAATTGTCCGGCTCCTTAGCTTAGATTCCTGCTTTTTCAAATAACAATAGCAAGAGAATGAAGAAAAATTGATAATACGAGTAAATTAGAAAGTCGCTTAAAATTGCCTGCTCTATCTGAATCATGAAAAAAAAATGGAGTTTAGTATCCATTTAAGAAGGCTAGACCTGGTTATAATATTAGTAAAAAAAATAATTGTATTGCAGTTCTTACCTGTTAAAGCCAGTTAGGAAACGTTATGTAGCAAGGTTAGCCTTAAGTAGCCAGCAGGATGATTTTTCAGTTCTGAGAATTTGAAAATCCAAAATTTTCAGAGCTAAATTGCAGACACTAAATATCACAAAGCAGATCATCGCCATGCCAATGCGGCTTTCGGATTCATCTGTGCAGCTGTCGGCTAGTGTTGTGTTGCAATGTGACATGTTCCTCTCTGTGCCAGCCCTCTCTGATGATGTCAGGTGGTCTTATTATGCTTGGCATGTCGATCATAGGCTCCCCATTTTTTGGATTCAGTATTGTCTCCTGCTCTTATTTACTCTACTGTAAGTTTCCTGACTTCTGCCTGACTAACCACTCTCCTAGATACCCCCACTTTTAAGTCTGTGTGTACGTTTCCTGACCTCTGCCTGCCTGATTACTCTACTGTATTCTCTATATAAAGCCTGCTTTAAGTTGTCTGACTTCTGCCTGTCTGACCACTCTCCTATATTCTCTATATAAAGCATGCTATAAGTTTCCTGACTTCTGCCTGTCTGACCACTCTCCTGGATTCTCTATATAAAGCCTGCTTTAAGTTCCCTGACTTCTGCCTGTCTGACCACTCTCCTGGATTCTCTATATAGAGTCTGCTTTAAGTTGCCTGACTTCTGAATGCCTGACCACTTACCTGGATTGTCTATATAGAGCCTACTTTAAGTTGCCTGATTTCTGCCTGCCTAACCACTCTCCTGGATTCTTTATATAAAACCTGCTTTAAGTTGCCTGACCTCTGCCTGCCTGACTACTCTCCTGGATTCTCTATTTAAAGCCTGCTTTATGTTGCCTGACTTCTGCTTGCCTGACCACTCTCCAGCATTCTGTATTTAAAAGCTGCTGTAAGTTGCCTGACTTCTGCCTGTCTGAACACTCTCCTGGATACTCTCTATATAAAGCCTGTTTTAAGTTACCTGACTTCTGCCTGCCTGACAACTCTCCTCGATTCTCTATATAAAGCCTGCTTTAAGTTGCCTGACTTCTGCCTGACCACTCTCCTGGATTCTCTATATAAAGCTTGCTTTGAGTTGACGGACTTCTGCCTGTCTGACTACTCTCCTGGATTCTCTATATAAAGCCTTCTTTGAGTTGCCTGACTTCTACCTGTCTGACTACTCTCCTGGATGCTCTATATAAAGCCTTGTATAAGTTGCCTGACTTCTGCCTGCCTGACCACTCTCCTGGATTCTCTATATAAAGCCTGCTTTATGTTGCCTGACTTCTGCCTGCCTGACCACTCTCCTGGATACTCTCTATATAAAGCCTGCTTTAAGTTCCCTGCCTTCTGCCTGCTTGACCACACTCCTGGATTCGTTATATAAAGCCTGCTTTACGTTGCCTGACTTCTGTCTGCCTGACCACTCTACTGGATTCTCTATATAAAGCATGCTATAAGTTATCTGACTTCTGCCTGCCTGACCACTCTCCTGGATTCTCTATATAAAGCCTGCTTTATATTGCCTGACATCTGCCTGCCTGACCACTCTCCTGGATTCTCTATATAAAGCCTGCTTTAAGTTCCCTGCCTCCTGCCTGCTTGACCACTCTCCTGGATTCTTTATATAAAGCCTGCGTTATGTTGCCTGACTTCTGCCTCCTGCATACTCTATATAAAGCCTGCTTTAAGTTGTCCGACTTCTGCCTGCCTTACAACTCTACTGGATTCTCTATGTAAAGTCTGCTGTAAGTTGCCTGACTTCTGTCTGCCTGAACACTCTCCTGGATTCTCTATATAAAGCCTGCTTTAAGTTGCCTGACTTCTGCCTGCTTGACTACTCTCCTGGATTCTCTATATAAAGCCTGCTTTAAGTTGCCTGACTTCTGCCTGCCTGACCACTCTCCTGGATTCTCTATATAAAGCCTGCTTTATGTTGCCTGACTTCTGCCTGCCTGACCACTCTCCTGGATACTCTATATATAAAACCTGCTTTAAGTTCCCTTCCTCCTGCCTGCTTGACCACTCTCCTGGATTCTTTATATAAAGCCTGCTTTACATTGCCTGACTTCTGCCTCCTACATACTCTATATAAAGCCTGCTTTAAGTTGTCCGACTTCTGCCTGCCTTACAACTCTACTGGATTCTATATATAAAGCCTGCTATAAGTTGCATGACTTCTGCCTGCCTGAACACTCTCCTGGATTCTCTATATAAAGCCTGCTTTAAGTTGCCTGACTTTTGCCTGCTTGACTACTCTCCTGGATTCTCTATATAAAGCCTGCTATAAGTTGCCTGACTTCTGCCTGCCTAACCACTCTCCTGGATTCTCTATATAAAGCCTGCTATAAGTTGCCTGACTTCTGCCTGCCTAACCACTCTCCTGGATTCTCTATATAAAGCCTGCTATAAGTTGCCTGACTTCTGCCTGCCTAACCACTCTCCTGGATTCTCTATATAAAGCCTGCTATAAGTTGCCTGACTTCTGCCTGCCTGACCATTCTTCTTGATACTCTCTGTCCTGCTTTAAGTTGCCTGACTTCTGCCTGCCTGACCACTCTCCTGGATTCTCTATATAAAGCCTGCTTTCAGTTTCCTGGCTTCTGTCTGCTTTACCACTCTCCTGGATTATCTCTATATAAAGTCTGCTTTAAGTTGCCTGACTTCTGCCTGCCTTACCACTCTCCTTGATTCTCTCTATATAAAGCCTGCTTTAAGTTGCCTGACTTGTGCCGGACTGACCACTCTCCGGGATTCTCTATGTAAAGCCTGCATTAAATTCCCTGACTTCTGCCTGTCTGTCCACTCTCCTGGATTCTCTATATAGAGTGTGCTCTAAGTTGCCTGACTTCTGCCTGTTTGACTACTCTCCTGGATTCTCTATATAAAGCCTGCTTTATGTTGCCTGACTTCTGCTTGCCTGACCACTCTCCAGCATTCTGTAAATAAAACCTGCTATAAGTTGCCTGACTTCTGCCTGTCTGAACACTCTCCTGGATACTCTCTATATAAACCCTGCTTTAAGTTGCCTGACTTCTGCCTGCCTGACCACTCTCCTGGATTCTCTATATAAAGCCTGCTTTAAGTTGCCGGACTTTTGCCTGCTTGATTACTTTCCTGGATTCTTTATATAAAGCTTGCTTACGTTGCCTGACTTCTGCCTGTCTGACCACTCTCCTCCATACTCTATATAAAGCCTGCTTTAAATTGCCTGACTTCTGCCAGCCTGACCACTCTCCTGGATTCTCTATATAAAGCCTGCTTTAAGTTGCCTGACTTCTGCCTGCCTGACCACTCTCCTGGATACTCTCTATATAAAGCCTGCTTTAAGTTGCCTAAATTCTGCCTGCCTGACTACTCTCCTGGTTTCTCTATATAAAGCCTGCTTTATGTTGCCTGACTTCTGTCTGCCTGACCACTCTTCTGGATTATCTATATAAAGTCTGCTTTATGTTTTCCTGACTTCTGCCTGCCTTACCACTCTCCTGGATTCTCTATATAAAGCCTGCTATAAGTTGCCTGACTTCTGCCTGTCTGACCACTCTCCTGGAATCTCTATATAAAGCCTGCTATAAGTTGCCTAACTTCTGCCTACCTGACCACTCTCCTGGATTCTCTATATAAAGCCTGCTATAAGTTGCCTGACTTCTGCCTGTCTGACTACTCTCCTGGATTCTCTATATAAAGCCTGCTTTATGTTGCCTAACTTCTGCCTGCCTGACCACTCTCCTGGATACTCTCTATATAAAGCCTGTTTTAAGTCCCTGCCTTCTGCCTGCTTGACCACTCTCCTGGATTCTTTATGTAAAGCTTGCTTACGTTGCCTGACTTCTCCCTGCCTGACCACTCTCCTCCATACTCTATATAAAGCCTGCATTAAGTTGCCTGACTTCTGCCTGCCTGACCATTCTTCTGGATACTCTCTATATAAAGCCTGCTTAAAGTTACCTGACTTCTGCCTGCCTGACCACTCTCCTGGATTCTCTATATAAAGCCTGCTTTAAGTTGCCTGACTTCTGCCTGCTTTACCACTCTCATGGATTATCTCTATATAAAGCCTGTTTTAAGTTGCCTGACTTCTGCCTGTCTGACCACTCTCCTGGATTTTATCTATATAAAGTCTGCTTTAAGTTGCCTGACTTCTGCCTGCTTTACCACTCTCCTTGATTCCCTCTATATAAAGCCTGCTTAAAGTTGCCTGACTTCTGCCTGCCTAACCACTCTCCTGGATTCTCTATATAAAGCCTGCTTTAAGTTGCCTGACTTCTGCCTGCTTTACCACTCTCATGGATTATCTCTATATAAAGTCTGCTTTAAGTTGCCTGACTTCTGCCTGCCTGACCATTCTTCTGGATACTCTCTATATAAAGTCTGCTTTAAGTTGCCTGACTTCTGCCTGCCTTACCACTCTCCTTGATTCTCTATATATAAAGCCTGCTTTAAGTTGCCTGACTTCTGCCTGTCTGACCACTCTCCTGGATTTTATCTATATAAAGTCTGCTTTAAGTTGCCTGACTTCTGCCTGCTTTACCACTCTCCTTGATTCCCTCTATATAAAGCCTGCTTTAAGTTGCCTGACGTCTGCCTGCCTGACCACTCTCCTGGATTCTCACTATATAAAGCCTGCTATAAGTTGCCTGACTTCTGCCTGCCTGATCACTCTCCTGGATTTTCTATATAAAGCCTGCTTTAAGTTGCCTGACTTCTGCCTATCTGACCACTATCCTGGATTCTCTATATAAAGCCTTCTATAAATTGCCTGACTTCTGCCTGCCTGACTACTCTCTTGTATTTTCTATATAAAACCTGCTTTAAGTTACCTGACTTCTGTCTGTCTGACCAATCTCCTGGATACTCTCTATACTTAAACTGCTTATAAAAAACAAAACAAAAAACACTACAGCACCTTTTATTTCATTAAAGGGACGGTCAACACCAGAATTTATGTTGTTTTAATAGATAGATAATCCCTTTATTACCCGTTCCCCAGTTTTGCATAACCAACACAGTTATATTAATACACTCTTAACCTCTGGGATTACCTTGTATCTAAGGATCTTCTGACAACCTCCTGATCACATGACATTTTATTTATTATCTATTGACTTTCATTTTAGCCAATTAGTGCAGTGTCTGCCACAATCCACGGGCGTGAGCACAATGTTATGTATATGGTTTACCTGAACTAGCTCTCCTCTGTTGTGAAAATCAAATAAAAAAGCATGTGATTAGAGGCAGCCTTCAAGGGCTTAGAAATTATCATATGAACCTACCTAGGTTTAGCTTTCAACTAAGAATACAAAAAAAAACAAAGCAAAATTGGTGATAAAAGTAAATTGGAAAGCTTTTTTAAATTACATGCCCTATTTGAAACATGAAAGTTTTTTTTGGACTTGACTGCCCCTTTAATAAGTTAAATTTGCAAGCAAGTTATATACTCATTATTATATATACCTATATGGGGCCCTTGAGGTGTGGGCCTGGACACCTACTTGTCGTCACATCTATGATAATAACCAGATGAAGCCACCAAGGGTGACGTCATATTGCTGTAGGGAAATTGTTGTTATCAGGAGCATTTTGTAAATCATTTGAGAATCTCATTTAATAAAAGGCAATGACAGTATTGCTGTGCACTTCATTTATTAATCAGCCAATGCAGCTTCAGAGCCCCATCCTTTCAGGCTGTTTCTTAAAGGGACATGAAACCCAAAACATGTCTTTCATGATTTATATAGAGAATGCAGTTTTACACAACTTTGTAATTTACTTCTATTATCTCATTTCTTTTATTATATTTGTATTATTTGTTGAAGGAGCAGCAATGCACCACTGGTTTCTAACTGAACACATGGGTGAGCCAATGAAAATCAGTATATATATGCAGCAATCAATCAGCAGCTAGAACCTAGGTTCTTTGCTGCTCCTGACCTTACCTAGATAAACATTTCAGCAAAGAATAATAAAAGAAGAAAGCAAATTAAATAATAGAAGTAAATTGGAAAGTTGTTTAAAATTATATTCTCTTTCTGAATCATGAAAGAAAACGTTTGGGTTTCATGTCTCTTTAAATTGTCAACCCCTGCTTGCAGCTGATTGGCTGCTAGTGAGCAGGGGGCGGCATTGCACAAGCATGTCACCAGAAATGCTTGTGCAATGTTAAATCCCGACAGCGTATGCCGTCGGCATTTAGTGAGGTCGAGCGGACATGATCCGCTACAGCCTATTAATAAATCTAGCCCAATGTGTATCATGTCCGCTCAACTATTAATAAATCTACCTCAATGTGTCATAGGGCATTTAAAAAATGTAATAGATATTACATGTCACATTTATAGAACACTTAAATTTGATATTCAAGTGTTGATTCTCATAGACTGTAATAGACATCAGTGTTCAGATTCCATATTCAAATATTACATTCAATTTCAAATTGTTAAATCTCAAAACTATAAAAATTTCCACTTAAAATACAATTTACGATTTGTGTATTTAATAGTTAATATTCCTATGTAATTTATATCCAAATTTTACATTTTGATTAAATATTTTTTTTTTGCAAAGCATGTTGTTATTTTTATGCATGGTAAGCCAGTGACAAGTGTATGTATATATATATATATATATATATATATATATATATGTGCAGCTAGCTCCCTGCAGTCCATTGCTACTCTTGAGACTACCTAGGTATGCTTTTTGACAAAGGATACCAGCAGAGCAAAGTAAATTAGAGAATAGAAGTGAATTGGAACGTTGTATAAAATGTCATGCTCTATCTGAATGATAAAATAAAAATGTGCTTTATTATCCTTTAAAATATGTAAAAAAAAAAAAACAATTACAATATTCCTTTAAAACAGCAACAACAAAAAATCCCAATTGTGTTGGTAATTCCCTTTTTATATTTAGTTGAGTACAGTTAATAATCTCTCAGTATTTCTTTTAAATGACACCTCATGGTGTTACTCTGATCACATTAAGCTAAAGATCAATGAACAAAACCTCTCTCTCAGTTGGGCCTATGAGCAACAGATGTTTCAGTGACTCCTGCAGTTTAATGGGTGATTTGTATTACGTTACAGCAATAGGGAGATATTACACAAGGGTATCTATTTTTCATGATGCTCACAAGAAAAGCTTCAGCCTGATATGTGATAGGAATTGTATAAAACATTGATAGAGGGATATGAATATTTCAGAAGAGGTCACACACATTGCATTGTGCCCTTATTTCAGCTGTAACTATTATTGGCTGACCTGGGGAATGGATACAGGATTTAAGAAGAAATATTAGCCCAGACACGTCATGTTAAAGTGGCGACCTTAAAACCCAGATGTATCTTTAGGATCTCTTTTATCCACGTAAAATAACATGCAGCAATCTATAACCAGGCTGTGTATTACTTTTACAATGTGACATGTTCCTCAAGGGGATTGCAAAGCCTAAAACAGAATTGGAATACCAACAAAAAATGAGATTAGCTCATCCTGATACCGTCTCTTGTATCTCGCTGATTCATCAGCACTCAGTAAGGAATCTCTCTAGAGTACTCTGAGCAAGATTCACTAAAATCTCTCCAGTTTTATCAGCTCTTCAGATTTTTTAGTTATTGTTTCCTCTTTGTTTTAGCACAAGAGATGAATCAGTGGTGTATATAGCTTTTGTACTGCTCTAGGCACAGAGACATCTACTGTCCTCTACTTATTCATATTGGCCAACTGGAGGGTGGTAGTGCATGTACGGGTATTACATTCCCCAACTAGACAACTGAGGATCCTAGTGTGTGTGTGTGTGCATGTGTGTTTGTATGTGTGTGTGTGTTTGTGTATGTGCATGTATGTGTGTGTGTTTGTATGTGCGTGTGTGTATGTGCATGTATGTGTGTATGTGCTTGTGTGTGCATATGTGTTTGTTTGTATGTGTGTGTGTGTTTGTGTGTGTATGTCCATGTATGTGTGTATGTGCATGTGTGTTTGTATGTGCGTGTGTGTTTGTGTGTATGTGCATGTATGTGTGTATGTGAGTGTGTGTTTGTATGTGCATGTGTGTTTGTATGTGCGTGTGCGTTTGTGTGTGTGTATGTGCATGTATGTGTGTATGTGCGTGTGTGTTTGTATGTGCATGTGTGTTTGTATGTGTGTGTGTATGTGCATGTATGTGTGTATGTGCGTGTGTGTTTGTGTATGTCCATGTGTGTGTATGTGCTAGTGCGTGTGTGTGTGTATGTGCGTGTGTGTTTGTATATGTGCATGTGTGTATGTGCATGTATGTGTGTGTGTGTATGAATGTGTGTATGCTTATATATATATATGTGTGCATGTGTATGTGTGTATGTGCGTGTGTGCATGTGAGAGTGTGAGAGTAAGTGTGTATGTGCATGTATGTGTTTATGCGGATATATGTGTATGAGTGTGTGTGTATATATGTGTGTAAGTGTGTGTATGTGTATATGTGTGTATGTGTATGTGTGTGTGTGTGTGTGTGTGAGTGTGCGTCTTTGTATGGGTGTGTGTGCATGTGTATGTGTGTGCATGTTCATTTGTGTGTGTATGTAAGTTTGTGTGTGTGTTGTGTGCATGTGTATGTGTGTGTGTGCATGTGTATGTGTGTGTGCATGTTCATGTGTGTGTGCATGTTCATGTGTGTGTGTGTATGTAAGTTTGTGTGTGTGTGTGTGTGTTGTGTGCATGTGTATGTGTGTGTGTGCATGGTCATGTGTGTGTGCATGTGTATGTGTGTGTGTGCATGTTCATGTGTGTGTGCATGTTCATGTGTGTGCATGTTCATGTGTGTGTGTATGTAAGTTTGTGTGTGTGTTGTGTGCATGTGTATGTGTGTGTGTATGTGTGTGTGTTGTGTGCATGTGTATGTGTATGTGTATGTATGTGTGTGTGTGTGTGTGTTGTCTGCATGTGTGTGTATGTGTGTGTATGTATGTGTGTGTGTTGTGTGCATGTGTATGTGTGTGTATGTGTGTGTATGTATGTGTGTGTGTATGTGTGTGTGTTGTGTGCATGTGTATGTGTGTGTATGTGTGTGTGTTGTTTGCATGTGTATGTGTGTATGTGTGTGTGTTGTGTGCATGTGTATGTGTGTGTGTATGTGTGTGTGTTGTGTGCATGTGTATGTGTGTGTGTATGTGTGTGTGTTGTGTGCATGTGTATGTGTATGTATGTGTGTGTGTGTGTGTTGTGTGCATGTGTGTGTATGTGTGTGTATGTATGTGTGTGTGTTGTGTGCATGTGTATGTGTGTGTATGTGTGTGTATGTATGTGTGTGTGTATGTGTGTGTGTTGTGTGCATGTGTATGTGTGTGTATGTGTGTGTGTTGTTTGCATGTGTATGTGTGTATGTGTGTGTGTTGTGTGCATGTGTATGTGTGTGTATGTATGCGTGTGTGTTGTGTGCATGTGTGTGTATGTATGTGTGTGTGTTGTGTACATGTGTATGTATGTGTGTGTGTGTTGTGTGTATGTATGTGTGTGTGTTGTGTGGGAGGGGCATGAAAAATGTATGGGCTATTTGAATCATTTAAAAAAAAAGCTATAAATAGAATTAACTGAATTTTATGCACAAGTCATATTTTTTTGTTCTTTCTGCAGTTTCTGTTGCTTTTCTCGTTATGTATGTGTGGCTGTGTATAATTAGCACCTGAAACCTTTATAAGTTGCCTTGTTTTACCATACACTCTGTCAGGAAAATATGTAACCTGTAGCCCTCTCCAGCCTCATGAGTTTATATAGTCAGTGAACACGTGTGATGCTGGTATGAATTGCATATGGCAGAGTAGGAATGTGACTTAGGTGTACCTGTTGTTTCATTTTTGGGATTCCCATTTTATTTATTTATTTTATTTTATTTTTACATATTTTTCAATATAGTTTTTTTGACATTTGGGTTTTATATTAGTGTTGTTGTCAGTTCAGTTATTAAGTGGAATGTCAGGGTCTATGAGTGCAAATATTCACACCTGGAACAAGGGCACGCTCCTCAGCACCTGACAGCCTGGAACACTCACAGTCATGAGCAACTTGAGCAATATTATATGCTATTTTATGGAGCAGATTCACTAAAGCTTGGGTATCTTCCCTTTCTTTAGTGAATCATCTACGTACAATGACAGAAGCAGATGAGGGTGGTGAAGCAAGGAAGGCTGGAGAGACCTCTTGAAGGATTTTGTCCCCAAGACCTAGATTTACAATGTGTTTATTGTAAAGATGTAAATTCAGGCTAAAAATAAGATTATTAATTTGAGGCTGGTATCATATTTAATTTAGATACAAATGTTTCAGATAATAACATTGTTTAATGAAAGGAACATAAGATACATTAAAAACTATGTGCTGGTAAATATCACAGCTTAAGCACATTTGTATCAATAAAAATCGGAATTTCATTCTTCCAGAATCAGATATTTTCTCTGGAATAAAAGAAAACTGTCAGTTTAAACTTGTAAAACATTATTGCCCATAAATATTTAATGTGATTGTACCCAGTGGATAATAAATTATTAAGGGGATATATTGAATGTGGGCTACAGTTTGTGTCAGTGAGTTTTCTCTGCTAACCTTCACAATAGGATGGTTCTTTTTTACTTCTGATCTGTTTGTTCTGTACAAAGTGCTGGGGAATCCTTCATGGAAACAGCACATCACTCATTAAAGTCATGTTTTCAGAAAATCATTAAATATAGTAACGTGAGGTTGTATATTTTGTTGGGATTATGTGAATTTAATGTTGTGAGGTTGTGAGTGATGGCTAAAAGCAGAAACAAACATGGAAGACAATCACAGCAGGGATTTAGAAAAAAAAAATTAAGAAAACAAAAAAAAAAGTCAAAATTCTGTGAAAACAAACAAATAAATAATACATGTCCAAGGCTGAAAATAAATGATGGCTCTAGCAGTAATTATGTGTTTTTTGCTTCCTTTAAAGGGACATTGAATTGGGGGAAATTACATCTAATTCCTTAGAGGATTTTTTTTTCCAGTACTGCAAATTGGGTTAAACACATAGATAAAGTTGCACTCAGGAGCCATAGAGAACTACTGGTCTTGAGCAGAAAACAGTCAGTAAGCTAACTGGAAAGTCACACCAATCACCAGCTATCTCCCCAGTTCCTGTGTCATACATGGGGCCTATTCACTAACGAATGGAGAGATTAGTGCAGACTTTTAGTGATTGGGCTCTTAAGAATAGAATCAGGGCCAAAATGTATCATTAGGTCTCTGTAGCTTTACTAGAATCACCAGCCTCCCCAGTTATACATACACTCATGTTATTCTATCCAGTTGTTTCACTAATAAATTGGGAGATAAGTGAGCTTTAGTGAATCAGCTGCAGAGGATACTATAGGAATCGCTGAAGCCAAAGAGGCTAGTGATGTTGGAGAGGCTGGTGATGTTGGAGAGGCTGGAGAGACCTCTTAATGAATTGTATCAAATGACTGACTCCTCATATGTTATGTTTAGTTATGTATTTGTTGTATCTAAATAGAATACAGCTTTTAATAAAAAAATAAAAGATCCCAAATAAAGCTATATATGTGTATGTTTGTAAGGTGTGTCCCTACTCAGCAATACTACTGTGAGTGTTGAGTAATTTGTCCTTGATGTTGTTGCATTGAGTTTAAAAACATTTCATCATGTAACTTTTTTCCATGAAAATATAATAATGCATTATTGATGCTTTTGTATGTAGTATAGAATTGTCTGTATGTAATGTCACTATAACTATTTTGTATTCTCCTGCTGTTTAATGTAATATTTTCCCCTAATGCTTTGTACTTAGCAATACCAAGGTTTGCCAGTGCCTTTAATTTCAGTGTTTCTAACAGTTGTCTTCTGCTACCTGCATACTAGGAACTAGTTGCTATTTTACAGCCACTGTTATATCAGACAATTTAGTTGATTTATTAAGGCATAGCTAAGCTTACTGAAATAAAGTCCAAGATGTGCTTCCTCAATCACACATCATTTGTAATGTTCTTATAATATCATCTGTCAAAGATGGTGTAAAACTTATCACAGCCATGTTTTTGACATTGGGGCGTTGAGAGGGTTAAACGAGTCCCAAGCCATAAGGTAGACCAATCAATGAGCGCTCATAAAAATTGTCAAACCATTAAGAGAACATTGATTGTCCCCTTCTGATAGAGTAGATAGGCAGTGAATAAGGAAAACATGTCAAATCAGGAATCTTTCATATAAATGGGTATTGATCTGTTATTTTATTTGTACAGCATGATGTAAAACGGAGAGTTCTTTAGTAGGTTTGTATCATTCATCTAATCCTCATACCACCTCAGGAGGAATAAGTAATGCACATGATTGGGAGTTACAGGACTTGAGAGATGAAATAAATGGTTTGGTTTTTAATCTCTTTTCCTGGGCCATAGAGGAGGATGAAATAAATGGGCCCCTGCACTGATCAAGCAATTATTGTGTATATGCAGGGTCATGCGCTCCAGCCTCTCTGGGGGCAGAGGAACAAACAGAATATTCAGAATTTAAAGGGACATGAAACCTCAAAAATGTTATTTCATGATTCAGTAAGCATGTTATTTCCAATTTACTTCTGCTATTTAATTGCCATTGTTCTCATGGAATCCTTTGTTGAAAAGCATACATGCTCTGGAGTAAGCAGTGCATTACTGGGAGCTGGCTGCTGATTGGTGGCTGCACATATATTCCTATGGCTTACCCAATGTGTTCAGCTAGTTCCCAGGAGTGCATTTCTGCTCTTTTAACAAAGGATACCAAGCATATGTGTGTGCATGTGAGTGTCTGTGTGTTTGTGCACGTTTGTGTGTGTGTGTGTGTGTGAGTGCGTGCATGCACATAAGTGTGTATATATTAGAAATGTCCATTCATAGGTTTTCTTGAACCTCCAAATGCGGAATAATAATTGGAGCAAATTTGAAAGTTGCTTAAAAATGCATGCTCTATCTGAATCAGTTCTTTTGATAGACTTGTGTGTTAGCCAATCAATGTTGACTCTTAAATAACTCCATGGGAGTGAGTACTATGTTTATCAATATGGTGCACATGAACTAGCCATGTCTAGCTGGAAAAACTGTAAGATGCACTGAGATAAGAGGCGACTTTAAGGGATTTGAAATTAGTAAATGAGACTACCTAGGTTTAGCTTTCAACAAAGAATACCAAAGGGACAAAGAACATTTGATGATAAAAGTAAAATGTTTAAAATTGCATGCCTTATCTGAATAATGAAAGTTTCATTTTGACTAGACTGGTCATGAAAGGCCACTTTCTGCATTTATGTGTTGTGCGGCATGCCTTGTAAGACTGTAATGATAATAAATGTAATCTTTATAAACAATCAATTAGGTTAAAATTAAGTTGCTATGCCTTGGAATTTTTTGTCTTGTTGAAGTGAGCCTTGGAACCGGATATTGTCTCACACCTAACCCCTACTCTCTATAATAGAGCACACTATTGGCACGTAATAATATATTTATATTCTTTGGGTGGTTTGTATAAACATTTTATTATATTGTAATATTATGTGTTTATAAGGGAAACTGAACATTTTAACCTTCCTGGTATGGAAGAGGTTAAACAAACATTTAAATGCATTTGATACACAATGGAGTGCTGATGTTAAAGTCTTGACATAGAATACATAAATATTAAACTGCCTAATTTGAGTTTATCTTTATAATTTTTATACATCAATAAATGATTTGTGCTGAAATGGCATTAACCAAGCTAAGGTCAATATTCTCATGATGTAATTCAGTTGTTGCTGAGTAAGTGATTTTAAAATCCACATAACAGAAATGGTAACCAAATATCTGTTTGGAATAATCATTCCTTGTTTATCTATTTATTGGTTTTATTTAATGCTTATTTATGGCATATTTAATAATGTATAATAATTATAAATATTATAATATTTTCCATAAAATAAACAATTATATTAAATTTAAGAGGGAAAGTTTTTTGTCTTTGTTGTTTTTTTAACAAAAAATGTATTGTAGTATTAAATATTATTGGCTAGTAGGGGTAACTCCTGTTACTGAGTTGGTATAGAACAGGGTTTTTCAAACCTCCTTAGACGTCCCTAACATGACAGATTTTCAGGATATCTGAACTAGCGCACAGGAGAAATAATCAGCTGATTAGCAAACACACGGCTAGATTACGAGTTTTGCGTTATGAGTATAATGCTGCTTTTTCCTACCGCCAGTATTACAAATCTTGTAGATACAGCTGTACTGCACACTTTTTTGGCCGTTACGCAATGTAACTACCGCACCTTTCAAAAAGTCCTTTTGTAATGGGACTTCCAGAGCGCCAGTATTACGAGTTTGCCTGTCCGGCCAAAAAGTGAGCGGTACAGCCCATAACTACAAGATCTGTACCGCCACCTGAAAGTCAGTAGTTATGGGTTTCAAGTTACAAAGCTGTAGCGTAAAACTCATAACTAAAGTGCTACAAAGTACACTAACACCCATAAACTACCAAATAACCCCTAAACCGAGGCCCTTCCGCATTGCAAACACTAAAATAAAATTATTAACCCCTAATCTGCCACTCCGGACATCGCCTCCACTATAATAAACATATTAACCCCTAAACCGCCGCACTCCCGCATTGTAAACACTAGTTAAATATTATTGACCCCTAATCTGCTGCCCCCAATATCGTTGCCAAATACATACACTTATTAACCCCTAATCTGCTGTCCCTAACATCGCCACAACCTACATTATTACTGTTATTAACCCCTAATCTGCTGCCCCAAAATCGCAGCCAGCTAACTACACTTATTAACCTCTAATCTGCTGCCCCCAATGTCGCCGCCACTATACTAAAGTTATTAACCCCTAAACATAACCCTAAATCTAACCTGAGGTGAGGCCAATGATTATCTACTAATCTCACTACCTGCACTTTCCACACAACACCTCCAAAGAGTACCCTGCATGCTTTTGGGCACTTAAGAGCGGATACTCTTTTCTGTGGAACACGGCAGCTAAAGTTTCAAGTTTATTGCACAAGGACCAATCGAATTGCCATAAAGGTGACGTCATTCCGCCACAGCGGTAACTTCTTTCAACGGAATCGAGAGCCGCATTGTTTGGGGTTAATAAGTGTAGGTAGGTGGCGGCGACATTGGGGGCAGCAGATTAGGGGTTAATAAGTGTAGGTAGGTAGGCAGCGACATTGGGGGTGTTTAGATTCGGGTTTATGTTAGGGTGTTAGGTGTAAACATACATTTTCTTTCCCCATAGACATCAATGGGGCTGCGTTATGGAGCTTTACGCTCCGTTATTGCAGGTAATAGGCTTTTTTTTAGCCGGCTCTCCCCATTGATATCAAAGGGGAAATTGTGCATGAGCACGTCAAAGCAGCTCAAAGCAGCGCTGGTATTTGTGTGCGGTAAGGAGCTGAACACTGCCATATTGCCCGCAAATGCTGTTTTTTGCAAACCCGTAATAGCAGCGCTATTAAAGGTGAGCGGTGGAAATAACTTGCAAGTTAGTAGCGAGCCAGCCATAACGCAAAACTAATCTAGCCTAATCTAGCCGACAGTAATTTTACCTGCTCTCACCCAAGGTGGTCCTGAAAATCTGGCCTGCTAGGGAGGTCTGAGGACAGGTTTGAAAACCCCTGCGTCTAGATTTAGAGTTTTGCGTTAGAAGGAGTGCGTTAGCCACGCGTGTTTTTTTCCTCCCGCACCTTTTAAACAACGCTGGTATTTAGAGTTCTCTGAAGGGCTGCGTTAGGCTCCAAAAAGGGAGCATACAGGCATATTTACCGCCACTTCAACTCTCAATACCAGCATTGCTTACGGACGCGGCCAGCTTCAAAAACGTGCTCATGCATGATTTCCCCATAGGAAACAATGGGGCAGTTTGAGCTGAAAAAAAACCTAACACCTGCAAAAAAGCAGCGTTCAGCTCCTAACGCAGCCCCATTGTTTCCTATGGGGAAACACTTCCTAAGTCTGCACCTAACATCCTAACATGTACCCCGAGTCTAAACACCCCTAACCTTACACTTATTTACCCCTAATCTGCCGACCCCGCTATCGCTGACCCCTACATATTATTATTAACCCCTAATCTGCTGCTCCGTACACCGCCGCAACCTCCATTATCACTATGTACCCCTAACCTGCTGCCCCTAACATCGCCAACACCTACATAATATTTATTAACCCCTAATCTGCCCCCCCCCCAACGTTGACGCTACCTACCTACACTTTTTAACCCCTAATCTGCCGACCAGACCTCACCGCTACTATAATAAATGTATTAACCCCTAATCCGCCTCACTCCCGACTCAAAAACCCTATAATAAATTTTATTAACCCCTAATCTGCCCTCCCTAACATCGCCGACACCTAACTTCAAGTATTAACCCCTAATCTGCCGACCGGACCTCGCCGCTACTCTAATAAATGTATTAACCCCAAAAGCTAAGTCTAACCCTAACCCTAACACCCCCCTAACTTAAATATAATTTAAATCTAACGAAATAAAATAAATCTTATTAAATAAATTCATCCTATTTAAAGCTAAATACTTACCTGTAAAATAAACCCTAATATAGCTACAATATAAATAATAATTACATTGTATCTATTTTAGGATTTATATTTATTTTACAGGCAACTTTGTATTTATTTTAACTAGGTACAATGGCTATTAAATAGTTATTAACTATTTAATAGTTACCTAGTTAAAATTACAAAATTACCTGTAAAATAAATCCTAACCTAAGTTACAATTAAACCTAACACTACACTATCAATAAATTAATTAAATAAACTACCTACAATTATCTACAATTACATCAACTAAACTAAATTACAAAAAAAAACAAACACTAAATTACAAACAAAAACCCCCCACTAAATTACAAAAAATAAAAAAGATTACATGAATTTTAAACTAATTACACCTACTCTAAGCCCCCTAAAAAAATAACAAAGCCCCCAAAATAAAAAAATGCCCTACCCTATTCTAAAATAAAAATGTAACAGCTCTTTTACCTTACCAGCCCTTAAAAGGGCCTTTTGCAGGGCATGCCCCAAAGAAAACAGCTCTTTTGCATTTAAATAAACATACAATACCCCCCAACATTACAACCCACCACCCACATACCCCTAATCTAACCCAAACCCCCCTTAAAAAGCCTAACACTAAGCCCCTGAAGATCTTCCTACCTTATCTTCACCACGCCGGGTATTACCGATCCGTCCAGAAGAGGGTCCGAAGTCTTCATCCTATCCGGCAAGAAGAGGGCATCCGGACCGGTAGACATCTTCATCCAGGCGGCATCTTCTATCTTCTTCCATCCAGTGCGGAGCGGGACTATCTTGAAGCAGCCGACGTGCATCCATCCTCTTCTTCCGGCGACTCCCGACGAATGAAGGTTCAGCCAATCGGAATTCGAGGGACGCCATCTTGGATAACGTCACTTAAAGGAACCTTCATTCGTCGGGAGTCGCCGGAAGAAGAGGATGGATCCGCGTCGGCTGCTTCAAGATGGTCCCGCTCCGCGCTGGATGGAAGAAGATAGAAGATGCTGCCTGGATGAAGATGTCTACTGGTCCGGATGCCCTCTTTTTGCCGGATAGGATGAAGACTTCGGACCCTCTTCTGGACCTCTTCTTGCCGGATAGGATGAAGACTTCGGACCCTCTTCTGGACGGATCGGTGATACCCGGCGTGGTGAAGATAAGGTAGGAAGATCTTCAGGGGCTTAGTGTTAGGTTTTTTAAAGGGGGTTTGGGGTAGATTAGGGGTATGTGGGTGGTGGGTTGTAATGTTGGGGGGGTATTGTATGTTTATTTAAATGCAAAAGAGCTGTTTTCTTTGGGGCATGTCCCGCAAAAGGCCCTTTTAAGGGCTGGTAAGGTAAAAGAGCTGTTACATTTTTATTTTAGAATAGGGTAGGGCATTTTTTTATTTTGGGGGGCTTTGTTATTTTTTTAGGGGGCTTAGAGTAGGTGTAATTAGTTTAAAATTCATGTAATCTTTTTTTATTTTTGTAATTTAGTGTTTGTTTTTTATTGTAATTTAGTTTAGTTGATTTAATTGTAGATAATTGTAGATAGTTTAGTTAATTAATTTATTGATAGTGTAGTGTTAGGTTTAATTGTAACTTAGGTTAGGATTTATTTTACAGGTAATTTTGTAATTATTTTAACTAGGTAGCTATTAAATAGTTATTAACTATTTAATAGCTATTGTACCTGGTTAAAATAAATACAAAGTTGCCTGTAAAATAAATATAAATCCTAAAATAGCTACAATGTAATTATTATTTATATTGTAGCTATATTAGGGTTTATTTTACAGGTAAGTATTTAGTTTTAAATAGGATTAATTTATTTAATAAGATTTATTTTATTTTGTTAGATTTAAATTATATTTAAGTTAGGGGGGTGTTAGGGTTAGACTTAGCTTTAGGGGTTAATACATTTATTAGAGTAGCGGCGAGGTCCGGTCAGCAGATTAGGGGTTAATACTTGAAGTTAGGTGTCGGAGATGTTAGGGAGGGCAGATTAGGGGTTAATAAAATTTATTATAGGGTTTTTGAGTCGGGAGTGAGGCGGATTAGGGGTTAATACATTTATTATAGTAGCGGTGAGGTCCGGTCGGCAGATTAGGGGTTAAAAAGTGTAGGTAGGTAGCGGCGACATTGGGGGGGGCAGATTAGGGGTTAATAAATATTATGTAGGTGTCTGTGATGTTAGGGGCAGCAGATTAGGGGTACATAGGGATAATGTAGGTTGCAGCGGTGTGCGGTCGGCAGATTAGGGGTTAACATTTTTTAATAGCGTGGCGGCGATGTGGGGGGCCTCGGTTTAGGGGTACATAGGTAGTTTATGGGTGTTAGTGTACTTTAGAGCACAGTAGTTAAGAGCTTTATGAACTGGCGTTAGCCCAGAAAGCTCTTAACTCCTGACTTTTTTCTGCGGCTGGAGTCTTGTCGTTAGAGTTCTAACGCTCACTTCAGCCAAGACTCTAGATCCCATTGAAAAGATAGGATACGCAATTGACGTAAGGGGATCTGCGGTATGGAAAAATCCCGGCTGGAAAGTGAGCGTTAGACCCTTACCTACAAGACTCTAAATACCAGCGGTATGCCAAAACCAGCGTAAGGACCCCCTAACGCTGGTTTTGACGGCTAACGCAGAACTCTAAATCTAGGCGCTGGTGTAGAGGGACAAAAAAAATATTGAGATTAGATATTTTGATTTTCTCCCCACATTCCATAAAAAAAACTCTGCTACCGCAGGATTTAAACAATTAGCCATTTAAAGGGACAGTCTATTCATAATAAAATGTTTAGGGCTCAGATAGGGCATGCAATTTTAAACAACTTTCCCATTTACTTTTATTATAAAATTAGCTTTGTTCTCTTGCTATTCATTTTTGAAAGCTAAACCAAGGCAGGCTCTGATTTCTAAACAGTTGAAAGCCGCTTTTTATTTCAGTGCATTTTGACAGTTTTTACAGCTAGACAGTGCTAGTTCATTTGTGTCATATAGGTAACATTGTGCTCATTCCTGTGGAGTTATTTATGAGTCAGCACTGATTGGCTAAAATGCAAGTCTGTCAAACAAACTGAAATAAGGGGGCAGTCAGCAGAGACTTAGATACAAGGTAATCACAGCGGTAAAATGTGTATTAATATTACAGTGTTGGTTGTGCTGAACTGGGGAATGGGTAATAAAGGGATTATCTATCTTTTTTAAACAATAAAAATGTGGCGTAGACTGTCCCTTTAATGATAGAGTAGAGTTTGGGAATTATACCTTATCTTTATTAAAGCCATTTATAACTATAGGTAAATGAGTTTGTATATTGTTCAAATGAAAGGGACATTAAACACTAAATAAATGTTAGATAGAATAATGCATTCAAAGAAAAGATTAGTTTGAGAATAACATGGAGATGGTTTTTAAAGTTTCATTAGTTGTTTAAATATTGACAAAAAAAGTGTAACGTTTTAGTGTCTATAAAACAAAGGGAGCTGACATGTTGTAACTTAACCTCTTAATGGCCAGTGTCGTACCCTGTACGACGCTGGTCGTTATGCCCTTAAGGACCAGCAATGTACCCTGTAATACTTCTACTTTGTGTTTAACCCTTTTGCAGTGCAAGGTTGATAGTGTTAAAATGACATGCCATATCAAATTAGAGCTATTATTGCTCTTTAAGGTGACAGCTGCAGCACTTGCGGAGGTTAATTACATAGAATTGGAGCCTATGCTTTAACTGCCTCTTGCGGAGCACTTGGAGCAGAGGTTAAATATATAGAGTTGGAGCCTATGCTTTAACTGCCCCTTTAATTTTTACTTCCATGGCCCTTTAATTTTTACTTCCATGGCTATTTCCTTCCATGGACCTTTAAATTAAAGACTCAGCAACCAATTTAAAGGGGGGACTGAAGTAACAATTAAACTTTCATGATTCAGATTGAGCAGCAGTTTTAAACAACTTTCCAATTTACTTCCATTAACAAAATGTGCACAGTCTTTTTATACTTACACTTTGTGAGTAACCAGCTCCTATTGAGCATGTGCAAGAATCCATAGTATATATATATATATGTGAATTTGTGATTGGCTGATGGCTGCCACATGATACAGGAGGAGTGGAAATATACATAATTCATTTGAAGTTCAGACTAAGGGGTAGATTTATCATATGTCAGGCGGACATGATCTGCTGTAGCGTATCATGTCCGCCCAACATCAATAAATGCCGTCTGCATTTATCATTGCACAAGCATTTCTGGTGAAATGCTTGTGCGATGCCGCTCCCTGCACATTCATTGCCAATCGTCCGCTAGCAGGGGGAGTCAGTTTCAGGCAGATCTGAAACTTCAGGGGTAGATTGCAGCACCTGCTGCTTGATAAATCTACCCCCATGTGCTATTGTATTGTCTCTGTATCATGAATTTATTGATTATGCAAATCTACTGTATTTACTGGGCCCTTAAGGCAATTTAAGAATAATACAGAAAAAGAAGCAGACCAATACTGAACACCTTTTCGTGTCTTATAGACATTGCACAGATGAAAATTAAGATGTTGACTCATTAAATAGATGGTTAAACCAGTCTGTGTCGGCTTCACATGATGACTTTTCTTTTAAATAATATCTCACCCTTTAAAAATAACAAGCAACTGTGCAGCAGTATTAATTTCTCAAGGCTATTATAAATATAAATATATAAATTTGCAAAGCGTTTTTGTATTTTCTTCAACAGCTGTATCATGCATTTGAGAAAGGGGGCGTAATGCCTCCGAAACGTCATGCATTTTTAATGTCATTTATTAAATGCTAAGTTTTACTTTTTCAGAGAGTGCCTTTTTCTTGCTAGCTAATTTGGATATTTTTCTTAAGTGCACCCTGAAGGTTGCTATGCTGTATGGAGTGCCTATTCTAGTGACTGTGACTTTTTTATATATATATATAGGTAGCCCTTAGTTTACGCCGGGGTTAGGTTCCAGAAGGAATGGTTGTAAATCGAAATCATTGTAAATTGAAACCCAGTTTATAATGTAAGTCAATGGGAAGTGAGGGAGTTAGGTTCCAGGCCCCTCTCAAAATTGACATAAGTAACACCTAATACATTATTTTTAAAGCTTTGAAATGAAGACTTTAAATGCTAAAGAGCAGTATAAACCTAATAAAATAATTATACAACATAGAATATATAATTAAACTAAGTTAAATGATCAAAAACATTTCCTAAAACAGTATTATAACCTAATAAAATAATCACACAACACAGAAAATATAATCAAACTAAGTTTAATGAACAAAAACATTTGATAACAGCACCTAATAAAATAATTACACAACAGACTGCATCATCATCAAACTAAGTTTAATGAACAAAAACATTTTTTTTTACTTGCATTTTCTGCAAACAGTTCTCTGCATTGTTAGCATGTTAGATAATATTGGGTCTGCACCTATTCTATGCATTTCAATCTACAGTGATTAATAAGCAGTAAGGCACCCACACCACAAGCAGCTGCACAGGAAGATAATAGGGAAGTGGCTGCTAGATCTTGTTTGCTCAATAGCTAATGTCTGCTCTGTGTACACAGATTCATTTCAGGCTGTAAAGCTTGCTTAACTTTGCTGCAACACAAGCGGACAGCTCCACCTACTGGTTATTTTAATTAGTGCACTGCTTTTCAATGCATTTCAATAGCAGTCACATGACTGGAAAAAAAAGGTTGTTATTCTGAAACGGCGCAAATTGAACCGGCGTAAACCGAGGGCCACCTGTATATATATATATATATATATATATATATATATATATATATTCAAGAAAAGGTACCAGCGCTCAGTTGTTCCACAAACAGATAGGTCAATATATAGGTAAAGGTAGTGAAATATTGAGTAAAATGTTTATAAATTACAACACCAGTTTAAGAGATATATATAGGTCTGGGATGTGTGTGTTCCCTGTGAAATCTTAATAAACTTATATGGTGTGGGTATTGAGCTGCATGAATGTATACGATTCAGTGTACCCCTGACACTGATGAAAAATTATATACAAGAGAAATGTCGAAAGATATTAAGCGCTACAAATACTAAGAATATGTAAATATATATAAAGTTCTATCAAATGAAATGAAATGTCTCTCGGTTGAAGTAGACAAATGTCCTTTGTCTCACAAAAAAAGTTCAGGTGATGAATAAGAACAGGTAAGGTGAATATTATACGTTCAAGATGTATTTTGTCAACAAAACTTAACGATAACTGTAACACTGGTACTAGGAGACCAGTGGTATGCCCTTACCAGAGGGTACCTCAATCATATGAGGTAATGTCTGAGTGTCTGGTTGGTATCTCTCCGGTGTGTCTTGGCAGTCTTTCCTGTGTTGGGAGATGTTCTTATCTTTTATTTCTTTTATTTCATGCCAGGCTTGTGTATGGTGCTTTCAACCTTGGAGTCTCCTGGTCTCCGGTATTGTTGACTTGGTATCTCTCCGCAGTATGGTAGTGCGATCTGGATCTTGGCTTCAGGTGATGCTCTATGACCCTGTGATTATCTGATTTTCTTAAGGTAGAATCTGAATTCAGTTCACTTAACTGATTACTGGAATTTTCCTTTTTTCCACTTCACAATCTCCTCAGCTCAGCAGAGTAAGTTCTGTGTAAAAGTTATACTCAGCTGCTCCCAGCTGCAGGTAAAAATAAAAAAAAAAATGAAGAAATGAACAGCAGCCAATCAGCATCAGACTGAGGAAGGGGAGTGTGTCCCCGAAACGTCATGCTAAATAAAGTTTTTCTTGATGAAAAGACCAGTCAGTGCCTTCCTTCATCTTATACATTTACATGCTGGCACCCTGGCATTGGGACTTTGAAAGTGAGAGTGCTCTCTATCTACATATATATATGTCCAAATTGGGCCCAAAGTGTCAATATTTTGTGTGGCCACCATTATTTTCCAGCACTACCTTAATGAAGTTCACCAGAGCTTCACAGGTTGCCACTGGAGTCCTCTTCCACTCCTCCATGCTGACATCACAGAGCTGGTGGATGTTAGAGACCTTGTGCTCCCCCACCTTTTGTTTGAGAATGCCCCACAGATGCTCAATAGGGTTCAGGTCTGGAAATATGCTTGGTCAGTCCATCACTTTTACCCTCAGCTTCTTTAGCAAGGCAGTGGTCATCTTGGAGGTGTGATTGGGGTCGTTATCATGTGCATCCCAGTCTCCGAAGGGAAGGGATCATGCTTTGCTTTAGTATGTCACAGTAAATGTTGCCATTCAAGGTTCCTTCGATGAACTGTAGCTCCCCAGTGCCGACAGCACTCATGCAGGCCCAGACCAAGACACTCCCATCACCATGCTTGACTGTAGGCAAGACAGACTTGTCTTTGTACTCCTCACCTGGTTACTGCCACACACGCTTGACACCAAATGAACCAAATAAGTGCATCATCTTTAGTAGCGGTTTCTTTCTCGGACGACAGCAATGCAGACCAATTTGATGCAGTGTGCGGCATATGGTCTGAGCACTGACAGGCTGACCCCCCACCCCTTCAACCTCTGCAGCAATGCTGGCAGCACTCATACGTATATTTTCCAAAGACAACCTCTGGATATGATGCATGTGCACTCAACTTCTTTGGTCGACCATGGCGAGGCCTGTTCTTAGTGGAACCTGTCCTGTGAAACCACTGTATGGTCTTGCCCACCGTGCTGCAGCTCAGTTTCAGGGTCTTGGCAATCTTCTTACAGCCTAGGCCATCTTTATGTAGAGCAACAATTCTTTTTTTTCATATCCTCAGAGAGTTCTTTGCCATGAGGTGCCATGTTGAACTTCCAGTGACAAGTATGAGAGAGTGTGAGAGTGATAACACAAATTTAAAACACCTGCTCCCCATTAACACCTGAGACCTTGTAACACTAACGAATCACATGACACCGGGGGGGGTGGCTAATTGGGCCCAATTTGGACATTTTCACTTAGGGGTGTACTCACTTTTGTTGCCAACAAAATTAATTATTATTATTATTCTTTATTTATAAAGCGCCAACAGATTCTGCAGCGCTGCCGTTGTGTACAAGGATAAAAGTACAATGGAGAAACAATGCAATAAAAGACAAAATTTTACAGACAGATACAGGGGGAATTGAGGGCCATATTCCCATGGGAACTTACAATCTACAGTGTGGGAAACAGGAGGTGGGGACTGTAAAGGTGGGGATGATATTAGTGGGGAGATGAGGGTAACTGTTGGGATAGTGAATTTAATTTGTTAATGAGTCGGGTGATAGGCTTCCCTGAACAAAAAGGTCTTTAGGGAGCATTTAAAGGAGAAGAGGTTAGGGGAGAGTCTGACAGCTCAAGGAAGTGTGATCCAGAGGGTTGGTGCTGCACGGGAGAAGTCCTGTAGTCTAGCATGAGAGGAGGTGATGGTAGAATTGAATGGCTGTGTGTTGAGTTATTTTGAGGGGACAGCAAATTTATACTGTTATACATGCTATACACTCAATACTTTACATTGTAGTAAAGTGTAATTTCTTCAGTGTTGTTGTCACATAAAAAGATATAATACAATATTTACAAAAATGTGAGGGGTGTACTATATTATATATATATATATATATATATATATATATATATATATATATATATATATATATATATATATATATATATATATATATATATATATATATATATATATATATATATATATATATATATTATATATATATAATAAGAGCAGGTATTGGCGCACCTCAAGACACACGAGACCACAAATTATTTCACATATTTTAACTTTTTTCCATTTTTTCCTTAATACTGCAAAAATTGCCTTCTTAATATTTCATAATTTTTTTTTATTTTTTATTTTTAAATAAAGATGGGATCTTAGTCACACAATATGGCCATATTCTGCTCAGCCAGTCACCACTTACAAGGTGTCCTACAAAAGACTGGTCCTAAGTCTAAAATTTTAGCCAAGCTAAGCTCAAGAATACAATTCTAATATATCAAAATAGACTTTCCAATCTCTCATCCAGACTGCATGGGATGAGGCTTCCTGGCTACATGTTATTACACATACTTCAAACTTGTTTCCCAATGCTGCAAAAAATTGCCTTCTCAACACCTCTTAACACTATGAAGTTAGCCAATACAATTCTAATATACCAAAATATCATTCCAACATTACAATACTATACCTCTCATCCAGACTGCATGGGATGAGGTTTCTTGGCTTTATATACACACAGTTAAATATCTGTGTCTGGAACACACCTGAACTGGGTGGAGTGCTTTAAACCAAAAGTGATAAATCAGTAAGAAATAATGGTTAAGCACATCTAATAAAAGCATATGTTTTTAAATGCACATATTGTGAAGTGCTGCCAAAGTGACCAAAATGTATATAATAATAAGAGCAGGTATTGGCGCACCTCAAGACACACGAGACCACAAATTATTTCACATATTTTAACTTTTTTCCATTTTTTCCTTAATACTGCAAAAATTGCCTTCTTAATATTTCATAATTTTTTTTTATTTTATTTTTTTAAATAAAGATGGGATCTTAGTCACACAATATGGCCATGCTCAGCAACTTTAAAACTATATATATAGTCTTTTCTATAAGGAATAAACCAGAAGAGTCTTTGTTGACAGCAGCTTTGTCTTCTATACAAGCACAAAAAGGCCCCAGCTTATTTCATAGATCTGCTGGATAAAAATAGTCATGACAGTGAAATATCATAGAGGAGATTGCGCTGAAATTACTGCTACCGCTGCTTTCCCATCACTTTCGTTATAGTTGGGTCTAACAGGAGATTCATGTGGAGGTGCCGGTTACTGGTCCGATTAATCAGCTGGAGGTTACGTATTCATTACAAAACCTCAAGCAGTTTATGCTGTGAAAAGCTGTCATCCATAGTTAAGTCATCAAGGGGGGATTCTACAAAATCTATACTGAATTAATATGCAAGATACTTTATTATATTACTGTTAGATATAACATGAGACAGATGTAAAAATGAGACAGATGAAGAGAGGAAGGAAGATAGAAAGATATATAGAGAGGGTGTTGAGGGAGATAGAAAGAAAGAGGGAGAGATGAAGGAGAGAGAAATAGGGAGAGGGAGAGAAGAAGGAGAAAAGAGGGAGAGAGAGAAATAGGTAGAGAGAGGGAGAGAAGGAGAGAAATGGGAAGAGAGATACAGAGAGAGGGAGAGAAGAAGGAGAGAAATAGGGAGAGAGCCAGAGAAAGGAAGCAAAGAAGGAGAGAGACAATATAGGGGGTAGAGGGAGAGAAGAAAGAGAGAGAGAACGAGAGAAAGAAATAGGGAGAGACATGAAAAAAGGGAGTTAGGGAAGGAGTGAGATAGAAAGATCAATGAAAAGTGTTAGGGCACAATTCTCTAAAGCTCTCAGTTTTGGTTGCTTTAAGAAGTCTGGTCACTACAGAAAGGTCCCTCAAAAATGTATCTAGATATGCAGGATCTTGATGTGAAGGAGAGACATACATTACATTATGTTAAAAATAACGTTTTTGTGGGATTTCTTTCTGTGATGATGAGTTTTTGAGAAAGAAAGAAATTGAGGGAAAGAGATAGGAAATAGGGGTGGGAGAGTGAAAGAGGAGAGAGAGAGAAAGAGAGAAATGGAGAGAGAAAGGACAAAGGAGAGAAGAAATAGAAAAAGAGGGATGGTGAGAGGGGGGGGAGAAAAGGTGTTGTGGTGGGGGAAGTGAGGGTGGTGAAATGGGTAGAGAGAAAGAGAGGGGTGAGAGAGAAAGAGAGGGAGAGAGGTAAGAGGGGGAGAAAGAAAGAGAGGGGTAAGAGGGGTAGAATGAGAGAGAGGGGTTAGAGGGCGAGAGTTAAAGAGAGGGGTGAGAGGTTGAGAGAAAAAGAATGTGGTGGTGATCGGGGGATAAAGAGAAGGTAGTGAGAGGGTTTGAGAGAAAGAGTGGGTGATGATGGGGGAGAGATGAAGAGTGGTGAGAGGGGCATATAAAAAGAGAGCGTTAGTGAGAGAGGGAGAGAAGGAGAGGGGTGGTGAGAGGGGGATAAAGATAGTGGTGGTAAGAGGGGAGAGAGAGGGAGAGGGTTGATGGTAGGGGGAGAAAGAAATGTATTGAAAGGAGGAAAGAGAGGTGTAGTGAGAGGGGGAAAAGAGAGGGTGGTGAGAGGGGGTAAGAGAGGGGTGGTGAGAGAAGGGGAAAGTAAGGGGTGGTGAGAGGGGGGGAAGAGAGGTGGTGAGAGGAGGAAGAGAGGGTTGGTGACAGGGGGGAAAGAGAGGGGTGGTGAGAGGGGAGAGAGAAGGAGTTGGTTGATGGGAGGGGGAGAAAGAAAGAGAAAGATGCTGAGAGGAGGGGAAAGAGAGGAGGTGAGAGGGGGGAAGATAGGGGTGGTGAAAGGGGGGAAAGACAGGGTGGTGAGAGGGGTGGTGAGAGGGGGGGAAAGAGGAGTGGTGAGAGGGGGGAAAAGAGGGGTGATGAGAGGGCAGAGAGAAGTAGAGGGTTTATGGGAGGGGGGGAAAAGAAAGAGAAATGTGTTGAGAGGAGGGGAAAGAGAGGGTGGGGAGAGGGGGAAAGAAAAGGGTTATGAGAGGGGGAGGAAAGGTGTGGTGAGAGGGGGGAAGAAAGGGATGGGGAGAGGGGGCAAAGACAGGGATGGTGAGAAGGGGGAAGAGAGGGGTGGTGAGAGGGGAGAAAGAGAGGGTTGCTGAGAGGGGGAAGAGAAGGGTGGACAGAAAAGTCAACTATAACGTTAAATTTACTGAAAAACGTACAAAACAGTAGCTATACAATGTATCATTTAGATTCTGAGACAAGGCACAAATAATGACACAGACTGCTGGCATCACTTATCCAATTAAATCCATGCTAATAAAAAGCACAGAAAAGGGTCTGAAATAAGTGTTTTTGTTTTTGTGGATTTAATGTTCCACTAGTATTTCTGCTGTTCTGCTTTTTCAGTAAACTACTATAGTCAATAGGCACCGCAATTACTAAATTGCAACCATTTCTCTGACAATGCAGACATGACAAGGCAAGCTCAGAAAAGCTTTTATGTCACAATGGCTATTTTAACTCTTTTATGGCAGATTATATTTTAGTTGAAAACTTAAGTGAAAATGAATTAAATGGAAAACAAATGCCCTGAACTCTAATGGAAAATTGTATACACAAATATTTGACAAGGTTTTTAACAGGAATAGAATTTAGCTTTGCACAAAATACATTATATTTTATATTCTTTGGAAATATTTTATTTATCCTTTATCATTTGTTAAAACTTAGCTCATTTCCATGAGAGCATACTAAGGTAGACTCAGGAGTGTGCACGTCTGAGCACTATATAGCAGCAGTATTTGCAAAATGTTATACATATAGGGGCCTATCTATCAAGCTCTGTACGGAGCTTGAGGTTCCGTGTTTCTGGCGAGCCTGCAGGCTCGCCAGAAACACCAGTTATGAAGCAGTAGTCTAAAGACCGCTGCTCCATGACCCTGTTCGCCTGCTCTAAGCAGGCGGACAGGAATCGCCGGAATTCAACCCGATCGAGTACAATTGGGTTGGTTGACACCCCCCTGCTGGCGGCCGATTGGCCACGAGTCTGCAGGGGGCGGCGTTGCATATTGCTCTCCGCATTCAGCGATGTCTGTCGGACCTGATCTGCACTGTCAGATCAGGTCCGACAGACATATGATAAATAGGCCTCATAGTGTTCAACACATATCCCGCTTCTGAGTATACCTCAGTATGCCCTGGTGAAAAGTAACTAAAGTGCATGAAAGTATACCCAAAAAGGACGTAATTTAATAATAAAAGAAAATTGGAACATTTAAAAAATAAACACTCTGATTCATAAAACTTTATTTATTTAACTATTTTTACACCCATGTTCCTTTAAAATTTTGTTTCAAGTCAAAGGGGATGGTCAGTAAAATGTCAGCTGACTAAATATACATAGGAACCGCCACATGAGGGAGACACAATCAAATACAAAGGAGAGAAAAAACCTTCACCTTCATTTTAGCTTCAATATCCTACATTTTTGCATAAAACTGTAATTTAACCCTGAGTTAAACTAACATTTATGTCATTATTGTAGCCTCAATGAAACAAAAAACAAGGAAAATATGACTAAGTTGGCTCCAGTACAATATATTTTATTGGTGATACAGAAATAATATTTTTCCAGGGTCCATTACACAGTGGGGTCTTCTTTGGTCTTATAAAATCAATATCATATCTTGTTGCCACCGGTATTTTGCCTAGGAATGGGACCATGGACATTTGGGGACTGTGGTCTAACACAAACACCATCAAGGTCCCCCAACTTGCCCATAATCCTTTGCAGGTGTCTTTCTATCAGCAGATGACACCAATAAAGGATATCCAATGAAGAAATACATTCCATTAGGGTGTTTGCAAGTAGACAGTTACCTATGCGAGACATGGGGCTGATTATCAAAAACTCACCAACATAGAGGTAAATCACTCGAAAACTTTGGATTCTTTTTTTTGAACATTATAATGTAATGTACATGTCAATTCTTTATATCTAGAACCTGCATAGTCAGGAAAGCAGCTCTGTCTATCTATCTATCGAGCACTTATACAGCACAAACTAATCACCCGTGAGGGTCTCAAGGCACTAAGGGAAAGGGGATAGGAGAAGGGGGGAGGGGATGGGCATTCAGTCGAAGAGCCAGGTTTTGAGGTCCTTTTTGAACTTTGTAAGGGAGGTAGATTGTCTGAGGTGCAGCGGGAGGGTGTTCCATGTCTTTGCTGCCATGTGGGAGAAGGATCTTCTGTCCGCTGTGGATTTGCTGATGCGGGGGATGACTGTGAGTGCTTGGTCGGCTGATCGAAGTTGTCTGGCGGGGGTGTAGAAATTTACGCGGTGGTTGAGGTATTTGGGTCCGATGTTGTGTAGGGCCTTGAACGCTTGGGTAAGGAGCTTGAAGGTGATGATCTTGTTGATGGGGAGCCAGTGAAGGTTCCTTAGGTGTTTGGTGATGTGGCATTGGAGAGGGATGTCAAGGATGAGTCTGGCTAAGGCGTTCTGGATACGTTGGGGTCTCTTTTGGAGTTTGATTGTGGAGCCGGCGTAGAGTGTGTTGCTGTAGGGTGACTGTTTTCTTGGTTTTGGTAGGGATCCACTTGAAGATTTTTCTTAGCAGGTGGAGAATGTGGAAGCATGTTGAGGTGATGGCATTGATTTGTCGGTCCATGGAGAGTGAGGAGTCCAGTATGAAGCCTAGATTTTGTGCGTGGTCAGTTGGGTTTGGAGGGTGACCGAGGGCTGTGGGCCACCCGGAGTGGTCACTTGTGGATTTATTGGGTCCGAGGAGGAGGACTTCGGTTTTGTCTATGTTCAGTTTGAGCCGGTTGTCCTTCATCCAGGCAGTGATTGATGTCAGGCCTTCGTGGATGTTCTTTTTGGCAGTGGTGGGATCTCGTGTGAGTTAGATGATTTACTGGGTGTCGTCGGTGTAGGAGACCATGTTGAGGTTGTAGCGTCGTACGATGGCGGCAAGAGGGGCCATGTAGATGTTGAAGAGGGTGGGGTTCAGCGAAGAGCCTTGCGGTACACTGCAGTTGACTGGTGTGGGTTTTGAGGAGAAAGGTGGGAGTCTGACTTTCTGGGTCCTGCCCGTGATGAAGGAGGTGATCCATTCCAGGGCTTTGCTGCGGATGCCGGCGTCGTGTAGGTGGGTGCGGAGGGTGTTGTGGTCAACAGTGTTGAAAGCTGCTGAGAGGTCTAGGAGGATGAGTGCGGCGGTTTCTCCTTAGTCAAGTATGGCACGGATGTCGTCTGTGGCGGCGAGGAGGGCGGTCTCTGTGCTGTGGTTGCTTCTGAAACCGGATTGGGAGTGGTCCAGGGTGTGGTTGGCCTCAATGTGGTTAAGTTACAAGTTGATGGACTTCTCTATGAATTTGGAAGGGAAGGCGAGTAGAGAGATAGGGCGGTAGTTATTCGGGTCCGTGGGGTCTGCCGACGGTTTCATCAGCAGGGGTTTCAGCTCTGCGTGCTTCCAGATATCTGGGAAGGTGCCAGTTTTGATGGTGCAGTTGATAGTGTGGCAGAGTTCAGGGGAAATGGTGTTGCTTGCTTTGTTGAATATGTGTTGGGGGCATGGGTCCGAGGGTGCACCGGAGTGGATGGATTTCATGATTCTGAGGGTGTCATCTGTGGTGACCAGGCTCCAGATAATCCGTGTGTAGTGAGGGGGGTTGAATTTGAGAGGGGTGTTGTTGGGTGTAGGGGAGTGGGTGGTGGAGGTTGAGTTATGAGGCGAGAAACTGTCATCGATGTCGAGGATCTTGCGGTGGAAGCTCTCAGCTAAAATTATCACGAACATCAATAATACTGCATAGTCCTTATGTAGTTGGCAGAGATAGCTTATCTTTAAATGGTGGTTCCATTTGTTTAGAATACAGTCTGCAACAACAAAACCAGTGGGTGTCACATAATGTATCCAAAGGAACAATATCAGATATACGATGAGTTGAAATGTAATGTTCTCACAAACAGATGTCACCAAAAAGGATGTTTTAAACCAAATTGGAAGATCTGAGTCTCCCAGCTAACTCAACATCAGGTGCTCTGATCATTCCAGTGGTGAAGGGGGTGATTGGCTGCAGCCTGGAGAAACGGCTTTAAGTGAGCCGCGAAACGTGTCACTGTTTCTCTTAATCTTTTAAATTATTTTAATTTAAAATTGCTGATTGTTCATATATTGGGACATTTTATAATAAATAAAGCAAATTGGAGCATTTTCAAGTACACAGTGTGGATTGACTTTGTCATTGAAGGGATCAGAGTGCTTGATGTTGAGTTAGCAGGGTGAATCAGCCAATAGGATTTAAGCAGCTCTCATCCTATTGGCTGATTTGAATTTTTCAGCCAATAGGAATGCAACGGTATCCCAATATAAAAGGGGGACCTTGCATTCAAGCTTCAGTGTGCGGTGGTCGATCGCATGAGGAGGACGTTCTGTGTTGGATGTCGCCGCCAATCCTGGACAGCTCCTCTCCGCACCGCCACTGCTCCACGCAACCGGGATGAAGATAGAAGATGCCCCCACGATGGAGGAAGATGTCGCCACCTGGGTGAAGAACTCTCACTGCCTGCATCAAGATGGATGTCCGGACTTCAGGAACTGTGAGTATATTTCCTGGGGTTAGTGCTAGGTCTTTTTTGGGTGGGTTTTTTTTTTAGATTAGGGCTTTTTTATTTTAATGGGCAGTAAAAGAGCTGAATGCCCTTTTAAGGGCAATGCCCATACAAATGCCCCTTTAGGGGCAATAGGTACATTAAGATTTTTTAGAGTTAGGTTTTTTATTTTGGGGGGTTGGTTGGGTTTTACTTTTAGGGGGTACTTAGTATTTTTTTAAGGTAAAAGAGCTTTAGGGCAATGCCCCACAAAAGGCACTTTTAAGGGCTATTGATAGTTTATTGTTAGGTTAGGGGGTGTTTTTATTTTGGGGTGGCTTTTTGTTATTATAGGGCTATTAGATTAGATGTAATTTTCATTATTTTCGATAATTTAGTTTATTATTTTTTGTATTTTTGTTTTTTTACTTTCCGTAATTTTAGCATTTTTATTTCTTGGTAATGTTTTATTTATTTTTCGTGGTGTTAAAGGGCCATAATACCCAAATGTTTAAACACTTGAAAGTGCTGCAGTATAGCTGTAAAAATCTGACTAGAAAATATCTCCTGAACATCTCTATGTAGAAAAGAAAGATATTTTACCTCAAAAGTTCATCAGTAGCCACCTCCCATTGTAAAGGATTTCTAAGCAGCATTTTAGTCCTGGGACAGCTGAAAGGATGAGCCTTGTGAACTCTCATATTATTTCACCAATCAGGTAAAGGAAGCTTACTATGAAATCTCATGAGAGTTAAGTCAAATCTCATGAGATCACAGTAAGAGTTCATGACCTCAACACTGCTGATGCTGATTGGCTGCTGTTCATTTCTTCATTTTTTTTTTTATTTTTACCTGCAGCTGGCAGCAGCTGAGTATAACTTTTTACACAGAACTTACTCTGCTGAGCTGAGGAGATTGTGAGGTAAAATATCTTCCTTTTTTACATAGAGATGCTCAGGTGATATTTTCCTGTCAGCTTTTTACAGTTATACTGCATCAGTTGCAAGTGATTTAGCATATGAGTATTATGTCCCTTTAAGTTTTTTTAAATTTGTAATTTATTTTTTTTCGTAGTGTTAGGTTTTTTTAATCTTGTAATTTAGGTTTTTTTATTTGTAGTTTATTTTATTTTCTTAAAATGTTATGTTAGGTTTATTTATAGTTTCATCAAAGTTTTTTTTTTTTTTAATCTCAAGATAGTTATATGGAAATTAAATTTAAAGTTAGGGGTGTGAGGTTTAGGGGTTAATAGTTTAATTTAGTGGTTTGCGATGTGGGGGCCGCCGGTTTAGGGGTTAATAACTTTAATTAGAATATTTTGGATAAAACGTGTGCTCCTCAAAGATGGTTAAGAATAGAATTAAGAGAATGTATTTGAGAGCTTGAGATAATTGATTTATTGAAAAAAGAAACAAAAGTTTTTTTTATTTTTTCTGACATGGATCTCTGTTGAAAAAAAAAAAAGAAAAGTAAAGGTTCAGATGCTTAATACTGTTATTATGTTGATATATATAAGACGTATTATTTTGTTTATTGCTCTGAAACAATAAACATTATATTAAAAAAAAACTTTAATTAGTGTCGGCGATGTCAGGGGGCAGCGGATTAGGGGTTAATAACTTTAATTAGTGTTGGAGATGTCAGGGGTGGCAGATTAGGGGTTAATAACTTTAATTAGTGTTGGCGATGTAGGGGGCGGCAGATAAGGGGTGTCTATACTAGAGGGTTATGTTAGGGTGTTAGGTTTTAACAAAACTTTCTCTTCCACATAGACATCAATAGGGTTGCGTTACAGTGATCGCCATTCCGCGATCAAAGGTGTTAGTTTTTTTTCTGACACTTTCTCCCCATTGATGTCTATGGGGGTAAGCGTGCACGAGCACTTAAATTCAGACCTTGGGTTTTGTGCGGTATGGAGCTTAACGCACCATACCGCACAACAAGAGAAGGTTTTTCAGAAACTTGTAATGGCAGCATTATGGAAAGTGAGATACCGCTCATTTTTTGCGTTATTTACGCACCCGGTTTAGCGCACAACTTGTAATCTTGGTGAATGATTGCAACAATGTAAGAATGTTATTCATATAGTGCTGCTTACACTTGAGCCTATGACATTATACTGTCATGGAAAGGAGCTAAATTTCAACAAACAATAAAGAAACCAAGAAAAAAAAGGTCAATTTGACAATCAAAGTATTTGCTTTATTTGTATCTGAATCATGAGCATTTAATTTGTTTTCTGTGTCTTTTTAAATTTGAAATCCAAAAAGTTAATTTCATTTTCAGAAATGTATTTAGATTCCCAAAACGAGTAAATACTTTTTCTTTACACTTGTGAAATAAACAGCAAGTGGTCTATATAGTCTATATATAAAATCTGCAACAATTATCAAATCAGAAGACGCATCTCCCACCAACCTAAAATGAGGTTGGCAAACTTCACTTCCATAGCTGTGCCGTGCTTCTTAAGATAATAATTGTTCTCAAGTATAAAGTAGTTTTCAGTTAATAAAAAATGCATGGCTTGCATCAAAAATGTTTCTGGCAATTCATCATAATCAGACTGACAATCCAAAAAATATGAAAATGCCTTCCTTGCAGCAGACTGTTCTATATATGTACACAATGAAGCAGTATCTACTGATACCCATGTAATTCTCTTGTACTCCTTTCAGCATGAGTAATAAGATAAATGCTATAATTATACTTATGTACACATCATTAACCTATCATTGGGCAGTATGTTGGAAGTTCAGGGTTCAGAATATCACATAGTGCACTCCAGTCTCACTGGGTGCAGTGGAAGAACTATAAATTTAAAGGGACAGTATACGCCAATGTTCATATTACTGCATGTAATAGACACTACTATAAAGAATATACACAGATACTGATATAACCATCCAGGATAAAACCTTTTAAATACTTATTTAGAAGATCCCAGTTTAGCACTACTAGTACTGATGAGGTTAGGCTGGGACAACCAGTCAAATGAGCTTGGAAAACAGGAACAGCGGGCACTCCCCCTCCCTTTTATAAGAAGACAGATTACACA
>NC_069507.1:32399233-32441733 GCF_027579735.1 Bombina bombina | reverse complement strand
ATTAGCCCCTTCCTCAGACATACAAAATACAATACGTTCACATAATTGGAATAAAACTTTGAAAAGTCCTGGTGAGTGCACTCTTCATTACTTTCTATATATATATATGTGTGTGTGTGTGTGTGTGTGTGTGTGTGTGTGTGTGTGTGTGCGCGTGTGTGTGTATGGGTGTATATCTGTGCGTGTGTCTGTGTGTGTATATGTGTGTGTGTGCGTTTGCATGTATGTGTGTGTATGAGTATATGCCTGTGTGTATATATGTGTGTGTATGGGTGTGTATATGTATTTGTGTGTTTGAGTGTCTGTGTGTGCTTGTGTATGTCTGTGTGTGAATGTGTGTATGAGTATATGTCTGTGTGTGTATCTGTGTGTGCGTGCGTATGTGTGCATGTCTGTGTGTGTGTGTGTGTGTGTATGTGTGTGTCTGTGTGTGCGTATGTGTGTGTGTGCCTGTGTGTATATATATGTGTGTGTGTATATATGTGTGTGTATCTGTTTATATGTGTGTGTCTGTGTGTGTAGTTGTAATACAATAGCTGATGCTATACCAGGTACATCATCAGTGATTACAGACGGAGAGTGTGTTATACACTGTTAGTATAGCTGTGATGACTCATTTGCTTGCTGATTGTCACTTATCTGTAAGAATGGCCATTATATGGGCACAGCATCTGCGGACTTTACTTATGTTGGCAGCACCAAGTGATTTGAATCCTCTGTACCCCTTCCAGTCATCCTAGGAGTTTTTTGCCTCCTCCCCCAGCCTGGCCCCACCTCCATGCTCAGTGCTGGGTACTTCCCTTCCAATGCTTAGCTCAGACTCATCCCCCCTGCAGGGCCCGATGTCAGTGCTGCTGTTGGGACACCTTGGCACAGTGCAGTAGGCAGGGCAGGGGGAGGTTGTTGCTGCTCATACAGCTGGGACACCTGGTCCAGGGCAGGTTACTACTGGGCACTGAGATACCCACTGCAAGTTGCACCTTCACCGGACTGAGTGCAGGAAGATCAGGGCAGACGAAGCGAGATCCTCTGGACAGGAGAGAGGGCATAATCTGGGCTGCAGGAGAGAATCATCTGTACAGGAGGAGAAACAGACTCTGACCAGGAGTTAAACTCTGGGCAGGAGAGAGTCTGACTTGGAGAGACCCTGGTAGAGAGGTGGCAAAGCCTGGGCAGGAGGAGGTGCAGAGACCGGCAGGAGCAGAGCTGGGAAACTGTCTTCATATCCCTACAAAGCTCAGCACACCCTGCCCCTGCAACTGGCATCAACGTGTGAGATCTGCGGAGCTGCCAGGCTGAAGCCCGGAGCTGGATTCGGACTTTAAGATGCTGGAGCTGACACTTTAGGACACATTCTGGACCTGGCACTAGGAATTAAACAGGACTGGGAGATCTCACAACACTTGTGCAATAGAGCTGCCCATCTGAGTGTGGGAATAGGAAATCACTAGCTGGCACCAGTCTGCACTTGACATCATGGCTTCATGGGCTGTAATTCACCCGGATCTCTGACATTGTACTCTGGATCTGGCTCTCTGGTACCCTGCAAGACCTGTTTTATCTCTCAGCTTACACTGGCACTGGCACCCTGAGCGCGGGCAGGGAGCAGCCGAGCTGTGGCAGGAGACTGCAGGCTGGTGAGGGGGGCACAGGGCTTGGAGTTGCCGTACTGTTGTGAGCATCAGAAGGTCCCGGAGCGCAGGGGGACATCCCAAAGAGCGTGGCCGAGGAACAATGACTTCAGCTCAGATCCCCTGCGCATCAGCACCCGCTGAGCTTCTTCTGGCTCTGCTGCTCAGCTGCGTCTTTGGCTCGTCCATAGCAGGTAAGTGGCCTCACACTGTAGGTCTGGACTGGGCACAGTGGGCAGCATAAAGCTGGGGAGCTACAATAACTATAAGTGAACCCATGTTTTGCTAATGAGTTTTTTTCCCTTAGCAAAGATCAATAACATCTTACACTTACAGCTGGGATTTATTACTTGCACCCACAGAAAGTAAATATATAAATGTTTTACTATTTATTCTCTAATCCCCTTATAGTAAATCTTGTCCATATCTATAATTCCTTAACTTCCAGAGAAGGCTTGAAAACATAGATTTGTAATGTGTTGATGCTCATAGGGCAGGCAAACACGGGGTTAAATATACTTACAATTTAGTTATCTCTATCTATCTATCTCTATCTGCCTCTGTGTCTGTCTAATCTATCTATACATCTACCTGTCTGTCTAATCTATCTGTCTATAGCCATCGTTTATCTACCTATCTCTATATCTTTACCCCGTTGGTGCAATTATCATGCAGGAGAAACAAACTTTATGTTGTTGTACTTTAGACACTAGTGTGGTTATGGGGCACTACTCTGTGTTTACATTTACTGATACATTGTTACCTGTATGAGATGCCACTGGCTGACTGGCAGCGAAGTGTATTGTGCAGTTTTCTAACAGAAGTAACAGATATATAAACCAAATCAGTAAACCTTTTATAACTGGTGTGCCATATACAGATGTACAGGTGTGCCATATACAGATGTACAGGTGTGCCATATACAGATATACATGTGTGCCATATACAGAGGTACAGATGTGCCATATACAGATGTACAGGTGTGCCATATACAGAGGTACAGATGTGCCATATACAGATGTACAGGTGTGCCATATACAGATGTACAGGTGTGCCATATACAGATGTAGAGGTGTGTCATATACAGATGTACAGGTGTGCCATATACAGATGTACAGGTGTGCCATATACAGAGGTACAGATGTGCCATATACAGATGTACAGGTGTGCCATATACAGATGTACAGGTGTGCCATATACAGATGTAGAGGTGTGTCATATACAGATGTACAGGTGTGCCATATACAGATGTACAGGTGTTCAATATACAGATGTACAGGCGTGCCATATACAGATGTACAGGTGTGTCATATACAGATGTACAGGTGTGCCATATACAGATGTACAGGTGTGCCATATACAGATGTACAGGTGTGTCATATACAGATGTACAGGTGTGTCATATACAGATGTACAGGTGTGCCATATACATATGTACAGGTGTGCCATATACAGATGTACAGGTGTGCCATATACAGATGTACAGGTGTGTCATATACAGATGTACAGGTGTGCCATATACAGATGTACAGGTGTGCCATATACAGATGTACAGGTGTGCCATATACAGCCTTGGTGTTATCTGGCTTAGCTTCCTTAGTGTCCCTGTGTGTCTCTAGTGTCCCTGTGTGTCTCTAGTGTCCCTGTGTGTCTCTAGTGTCCCTGTGTGTCTATAGTGTCCATGTGTGTCTATAGTGTCCCTGTGTGTCTCTAGTGTCCCTGTGTGTCTATAGTGTCCCTGTGTGTCTCTAGTGTCCCTGTGTGTCTCTAGTCTCCCTGTGTGTCTATAGTGTCCCTGTGTGTCTCTAGTGTCCCTGTGTGTTTAGATATTTCTTGTCCTTTGGTTTGATGCTGCTGCACTTCCCATGGCTGTGTTTTCAGATGCTAACTTGCTTCCCTGAGTTACAGACTCATCTCCACAGAGAATCTAATTAGACACCATTTTGCATGTCTCACTGAATAAAGTTGCTATGTGGGGGGAAAACAGTAATTGAAGTAATTATCCCATTTGCCCTTCACATTACTGACTCCTGCGGAGCACTGAGCACACATTGGTCATGTGTAGTGTAGCTGGGATGTTACTGTATCATACACTGGTTTTCCTGCTTATCTGTCACTGCACTCTGTTCTTCAATAAGTTATTAATAAAATGTCAATTCTGTTTGACTGGGTAGAATTTATCTTGTATTTGTATTTTATGTGTAGATTGTACCCTGGAGAGGAGCAGTCAGAAGTAATCTACAATATTTGGTTGCTGCAGCACAACACTAGAGAGTACATTTAAAATTGATTAAAGAATGTAAAAAATAAAAATAAAGTGGGTTGCAAATTTGCTAATATTGTTGTTTATATAAGTTTGATATATTTTGTTAACTAATGGTAAACTGGCAGCAGGGTCATAGGATATACAAATTATATTTGCTGAGGATGCAAATCACTTGTTCCTTTTCCGTTTTAGATGTTGATCCATTGGAAACACTGTTTATACAATTTCATCTGTCAAGAAAAACATTGTCTAAGTAAATGAGCTATTTGAATACGATGCAAATAAAGTTTCCTGCAGAGAAAATACTTGTGAGTGCAGCTTGTCACTTGCTCTGTACATTATAGCTGTATTTGCATGTGATGTAGGTGTAAATGGTAACAGAGTCACATCATTCTTAGTAATTCTATTTCTAAAAGTTTGTAATTCATGACATGTAAATAACTCCAAAATATCTATTAAAGGACAGAATAAAATAATAATGAAAACATATATTTCATCTATAGGGTGTAAAGACTAAATGTAGATGAAGCCCCTGGGGAATTAAAGGGTTAAACACATGGATTTCATCCATAATTTATCTCTCGTTTATAGATGATCAGATGTAGTGATCTCATCACACAAGAGATGTGAATTAGTTTGTGTCCCATTTATTGGTGAATTCCTTGCACTGTTATGTCCTCTAATAAGGATAATTATGCGTCTTTGTATATTATATAGTCATATACTTACTACACATATGTCCTCTAATTAATTATATAATATCTAAAGTATATTATAAAGTTGGAAAAAGAGTTCCAGTGCTCAAGGGGTTAACACACCACACTGATATTTATCTAAAATGGTTAACTATGCGATTTGTAATAGTGGCTTTTGTGCTAACAAGGAATCAACAAAAATGGCATGAAACAGTTAACAATAAATGAGGGGATGAGCTCTTGATAGAAAGGGTTGTTAGCGTATAGGCTACCTATAATTTCTAGATATCTGGCTTGGAAATGAGGCTACAATGTATTAGAACCAGGGGACATTCTTATTAATTAAATACATTCTAGAACTAGAATTGGTTAATCTAATATAGATGTTAGAAAATGATTAAGAAGAATTAGAGGAGGGAGTCAGAACAGTTACACTAACAAAGTTCAAGAATGTTTGAGAAATTCATAATGATAAATATGAAAAACATTTAAAAGAAATGAGTTTAGGATGTGGAAATACTATTGGGTTACAATTGTCTTTCCAATGAACAAATTTAGTGCATTTTTATAGACAAACAAAATATCAGTTGAGGAACAAATGGCTCCAAAAATGTGATGCATAGTTTCAAAGTTTTCTTATCAGACTCTGCTTGTTATATTAGGAATTCACTATCTTTAGAATGTCAGGGTAGGACACAGCTTGATAGAAAACAGGAGACAACAGGGCAGGTTTTAAATCTTCACTTTTGGCTCAAAACCCTGTGAAATACCCAGCATATGTCTATACAACACCCTTGCCTGGCTCCTGAAAATGTAGCTGGCTCTTAAATTTTTTTTTTTTTTTCTTGCTCCCAAGTTTTTACATTTGTCAAGGGCTGCTGTGGGATAAAATATCACCCCCACACATTTACAGCTTTGTTTTTTTTTGTGTGTCTGCAGTTCTTGAAGAATAATATTAACACTGCATATATTAGCACAAAGCAGTTCCTACTTTAAGTCTATTTTATCATTGCTATTGTGCTTTTAGTCTGAGAAAATGTAATCTTTGACTTTTCTTAAAATTGTGCTCATAATTCCCTTGTGGGTGCACCCTGCAAGATGCTGTGGTACAGGGAGACTGTAGCTGCTACAGATTACTCATACGAACAAAGATGCATTCATGAGAAAATAATAGGGTTGGACCCAATAACAAATATTGCAACGGCAGATGAAGAACTCAAAGTAGGCTTTGCTTTTTGTTCTCTTCAATTATAAGCAGCCACTGTGATCCTTAAAGGGATTTTAAACCCAACTTTTTTATTTTATGATTCAGATAGAGTATGACATTTTAAGCAGCTTTCTAATTTACTCATATTATCAATTTTCCTTTGTTTTCTTGGAGCTTGATTTATCAATCCATGGCTGACAGGGGCGTACATATTCACCCCTGTCTGCCCAAACTTTCCTTTGGCGGGCAGGAATCCGCTGCCACAATTTAACAATGCACACAAGCGCTTCTTTGCTCTCGCGTGCAACCCACCCCCTGCCAGCGCACAACCAATCACATGTGAGTAGGGGCTGTCAATATTCCTGGTCGGACGAGACTGGGCAGGTTTAAATTTTCCACCTAATAGGTGGAGAACAGGGTAGGGAAGCTGCTTGATAAATACTGACTGCAGCTTGTCTTGTTCTGATGACCGCTGCTTGATAAATACTGACTGCAGGTTCTCTTGTGTCTAATGACTGCTGCTTGTTAAATACTGACTGCAGGTTCTCTTGTGTCTGATGACCGCTGCTTGATAAATACTGACTGCAGGTTCACTTGTGTCTGATGACTGCTGCTTGATAAATACTGACTGCAGGTTCTCTTGTGTCTGATGACCGCTGCTTGATAAATACTGACTGCAGGTTCCCTTGTGTCTGATGACCACTGCTTGATAAATACTGCCTGCAGGTTCTCTTGTGTCTGATTACCGCTGCTTGATAAATACTGACTGCAGGTTCTCTTGTGTCTGATGACCGCTGCTTGATAAATACTGACTGCAGGTTCCCTTGTGTCTGATGACCACTGCTTGATAAATACTGCCTGCAGGTTCTCTTGTGTCTGATGACCTCTGCTTGATAAATACTGGCTGCAGGTTCTCTTGTGTCTGATGACTGCTGCTTGATAAATACTGACTGCAGGTTCTCTTGTGTCTGATGACCGCTGCTTGATAAATACTGACTGCAGGTTCTCTTGTGTCTGATGAACTGTGCTTGATAAATACTCACTGCAGGTTCTCTTGTGTCTGATGACCGCTGCTTGATAAATACTGACTGCAGGTTCTCTTGTGTCTGATGACCGCTGCTTGATAAATACTGACTGCAGGTTCTCTTGTGTCTGATGACTGCTGCTTGTTAAATACTAACTGCAGGTTCTCTTGCGTCTGATGACTGCTGCTTGATAAATACTGACTGCAGGTTCTCTTGTGTCTGATGACCTCTGCTTGATAAATACTGACTGCAGGTTCTCTTGTGTCTGATGAACTGTGCTTGATAAATACTCACTGCAGGTTCTCTTGTGTCTGATGACCGCTGCTTGATAAATACTGACTGCAGGTTCTCTTGTGTCTGATGAACTGTGCTTGATAAATACTCACTGCAGGTTCTCTTGTGTCTAATGACCGCTGCTTGATAAATACTGACTGCAGGTTCTCTTGTGTCTGATGAACTGTGCTTGATAAATACTCACTGCAGGTTCTCTTGTGTCTGATGACCGCTGCTTGATAAATACTGACTGCAGGTTCTCTTGTGTCTGATGACTGCTGCTTGTTAAATACTAACTGCAGGTTCTCTTGTGTCTGATGACTGCTGCTTGTTAAATACTGACTGCAGGACTGGTTTTTACGCCTGCAAGTATATTTTTTTTTATCTTTGATAATAAATATGTAAAAGGAGAGTATGCTTTAATAATAACAGCAATACAAATTGCTAGGAATTTAATTTTCCGGCATTGGAAATCTAAAAAGTACCCGAGTTTAGCGGATTTTGCCCAAAAAATGACTGTCCAATTAATTATAGAACAATTGAATTTAGAGCCAAATAAAGAAAGCCAAGCTAGAGATTTTTACACAAAATGGGCAGATATCATTAAACTACAACCATCGGTGATACAAGTAGATATTTTGAAATCTTTGCATAAAGCAGGTTTTATACCCCCATGAGAGACATAGCATTGGATAAAATTATATAGTTAGACTAGATTTGACCTAATGAGGTTGACTGTGGTCTAGTTCTCTACCCCTAGTTTGATATATAGTTGTAGTTTCCTGGGTCTTATCTATTTTTATTTTTTATTTTTTTCTTGTTTGTTTTGGTTTATTATAAAACAGGTCCTGAAAATTCCCAATTCATGTACTATAAGTAACTGGTTACAGGTTACCTTGATAAGGCAAGATAATGTTATATATGGATCATGTTAATCGAAGCATTGTAAGGATATTTATTACGTGTGTTATGTGATCCTGTTATGGATTCCTTATATTTATGCCTTTTTTTTCCTTTCTTTCGTGATTGTATGATTTGTATCATGAATTGGTATTTAAATAAAGATTTAAAAAAAATAAAAAAAATAATGCTAATACTACTACTTATAATAATTCTATTACTACTAATAATAATAATAATAATAATAATACTAATACTTATAATAATTCTAATACTACTACTACTACTAATAATAATAATACTAATACTTATAATAATTCTAATACTAATAATAATAATAATAATACTAATACTACTACTTATAATAATTCTAATAATAATAATAATAATACTACTACTTACAATAATTCTAATACTACTAATAATAATAATACTAATACCACTACTTATAATAATTCTAATACTACTACTAATTCTAATAATACTACTACTAATACTAATTCTAATACTACAGTACTAATAATAATAATAATACTAATACTACTACTTTTAATCATTCTAATACTAATAGGAATACTACGGGCTGGATTTATCAACCCTTCGCCTCTCTGCGACTGCAGCTTCTCACAAGAGAACCTGCAGTCATGATTTGTCAAGCAGCGGTCCCTACCCTCTTCTCGTCCGACCGGAAAGATTGACAGCTCCTGCCCGCACGTTATTGGTTGTGCGCTGGCAAGGGGGCTGCATTGGACACAAGCTCAAAATAACCCTTGCATGCAATGTTAAATTCTGCCAGGGGAACTCTGTCTGCTAGAGGCGAGCTGCGGCGGATATATGCGCATATGTACGCCCCTTTCCGCCATAGCTTGATAAATCAAGCCCTAATACTACTAATAATAATACTAATACTACTACTAATAATAATAATAATAATCAAAATCATAATAATACTACTAATAATATTAATACTACTACTAATACTAAGAAGAGTCCTGGAACTGCCATGGTAAACCTGAACATGTTATCAATAGGCACTGATCTATCTCGTATCTCATGTATATCATGCTACAGAGCTGACTCTCACATCTCTCTATTCTTTAATGAATGGGCATGAATTATTATTTTTATTTTAGCACTTAGTGCATGCATACAGTTATGTGTTTAAACTCATAAATAAAATGAGATTGAGGGCAGCAATGCACTACTGGGAGCTAGCTTAACATATCTGGTGAGTCATTGACAAGAGGCATATATATGTATCACCAATCAGCAGCTAACTCCCAGTAGCACGCCTGCTCCTGAGCCTACGTAGGTATGCTTTTCTGTAAAGGATAAAAAGATAACAATGTCAATTTGATAATATAAATACACTAATAAAATATCTTGGGATTTCATGCTTTATCTGATCCATAAAAGTTTAATTTTGACTTTCATGTCCCTTTATCATGTAAAAATAAGCACTAAATGCTACAGGGTCTTGGTGTGTATTTTGTAGGGACAGCAAAACTTGTTAACATTTAGGAGCCAGTAAGACTATTTAGGAGCCAGTAAGACTATTTAGGAGCCAGTAAAACTATTTAGGAGCCAGGAAGACTATTTAGGAGCCAGTAAGACTATTTAGGAGCCAGTAAGACTATTTAGAAGACAGTAAGACGACTAAGGAGCCAGTATGACTATTTAGGAGCCAGTAAGACTATTTAGAAACCAGTAAGACTATTTAGTAGCCAGTAAGACTATTTAGAAACCAGTAAGACTATTTAGGAGCCAGTAAGACTATTTAGGAGCCATTAAGACTATTTAGTAGCCAGTAAGACTATTTAGAAACCAGTAAGACTATTTAGGAGCCAGTAAGACTATTTAGGAGCCAGTAAGACTATGTAGGAACTAGTAAGACTATTTAGAAGCCAGTAAGACTTTTTAGGAGCCAGTAAGACTATTTAGGAGCCAGTAACACTATTTAGGAGCCAGTAAGACTATTTAGTAGCCAGTAAGACTATTTTGAAACCAGTAAGACTATTTTGAAACCAGTAAGACTATTTAGTAGCCAGTAAGACTATTTAGGAGCCAGTAAGACTATTTAGGAGCCATTAAGACTATTTAGTAGCCAGTAAGACTATTTAGGAGCCAGTAACACTATTTAGGAGCCAGTAAGACTATTTAGGAGCCAGTAAGACTATTTAGTCGCCAGTAAGACTATTTTGAAGCCAGTAAGACTATTTAGTAGCCAGTAAGACTATTTAGAAACCAGTAAGACTATTTAGGAGCCAGTAACACTATTTAGGAGCCAGTAAGACTATTTAGTAGCCAGTAAGACTATTTAGAAACCAGTAAGACTATTTAGGAGCCAGTAAGACTATTTAGGAGCTAGTAAGACTATTTAGAAGCCAGTAAGACTTTTTAGGAGCCAGTAACACTATTTAGGAGCCAGTAAGACTATTTAGTAGCCAGTAAGACTATTTAGAAACCAGTAAGACTATTTAGTAGCCAGTAAGACTATTTAGAAACCAGTAAGACTATTTAGGAGCCAGTAAGACTATTTAGGAGCCAGTAACACTATTTAGGAGCCAGTAAGACTATTTAGGAGCCAGTAAGACTATTTAGGAGCCGTTAAGACTATTTAGGAGCCGTTAAGACTATTTAGTAGCCAGTAAGACTATTTAGAAACCAGTAAGACTATTTAGGAGCCAGTAAGACTATTTAGGAGCCAGTAAGACTATTTAGGAGCTAGTAAGACTATTTAGAAGCCAGTAAGACTTTTTAGGAGCCAGTAAGACTATTTAGAAGCCAGTAAGACTATTTAGGAGCCAGTAAGACTATTTAGAAACCAGTAAGACTATTTAGAAACCAGTAAGACTATTTAGGAGCCAGTAAGACCTTTTAGGAGCCAGCAAGACTATTTAGAAGCCAGTAAGACTTTTTAGGAGCCAGTAAGACTATTTAGAAGCCAGTAAGACTATTTAGGAGCCAGTAAGACTATTTAGAAGACAGTAAGACTATTTAGGAGCCAGTAAGACTATTTAGGAGCCAGTAAGACTTTTTAGGAGCCAGTAAGACTATTTAGGAGCCAGTAAGACTACTAATGAGCCAGTAAGAGTATTTAGAAGACAGTAAGACTATTTATGAGCCAGTAAGACTATTTAGAAGCCAGTAAGACTATTTAGGAGCCAGTGAGACTATTTAGGAGCCAGACATAATTTTAAGAGCCAAACCGTGGTATTTAAATATAGATATATAAAATGGATAACAATCCAAAATGTTAGGAGCCAGGGGTAAAATTCTAAGAGCCAGAGGCTCCCTGGTTCCTGGGTTTGTTGAACCCTGTTAAGGATGGTACTGGTTCTTTTTTATGAAGTATTTGCAATTAGATTTATTAAAGCTTGCAATAAAGTTTCTCTGAGCTTGACCAGTTTGCAAACTGTGGTGCAAACTCTATTCTAATAACCATGTGTTTAACAAACTTTACATCAAGGTTAATTCATATGAAGTCATTTTTTTTTAAAGGGACACTAAACCCAATATTTTTCTTTCATGATTCAGATAGAACATACAAATGTAAACACGCTCCCAGTTTACTTCTATTATCAAATGTGCTTCATTCTCTTGGTATCACTTGTTGAAGTGGCAGCTAGCTGAACACCTCAGGTGAGACAATACAGGAGACAAATGTGTGTAGCCACCAATCAACAGCCAGCTTCCAGTAGTGTAGGATATGAACATATTTTTTAACAAAGGATACCAAGTGAACAAAATACATTTGAAGATAGAGGCAAACTTAAAAGTGTATTAATAGTACACCCTCTGTCTTAAAGGACCATTGAATGCAGTAGAACTGCATAATCCACAAATGCACAATAAAAAGACAATACAATAGCACTTACTCTGAATTTCAACTGATCAGTATTTTTGTTTTTTTTCTGAGAAATTTTAAAGACTGGTACCATAACCACACCCCTTTATCATGTGACAGCCATCAGCAAATCACAGATTCATAGACGTATACACTGTGAGCTCTTGCACATGCTCATTATGAACTGGTGCCTCAGAAAGTGTGCTTGTAGAAAGACTAAACACAAAATGATAACGGATTTAAAGGGACATTGTACATTAGATTTTTCTTTGCATAAATGTTTTGTAGATGAACCATTTATATAGCCCATGTGAGAGTGTTTTTGTAAAATTGTATAGTTTTGCTTATTTTTAAATAAATTGTGCTGATTCTCAGACTCCCAACCAAACCCCAATGTTTTAGATGTATACTGATGTCTACAGACTCAAGCTGGCTCCTGTTTGTCTAATGGGTCGTTTCATATACAGGGAAGGGGGAGTGTCTGCTCATCTTGATTTCCCAGTCCCTTTCACTGGGTGTCCCAGCCTAATCTCATCCACACTGCTAAACTTGGAGCTTCTAAAAGGTTTTATAATGGATGTTTAGATCAGTATCTGTGCATATTCTTCTTTATAGTACTGTCTATTACATGCAAATTAAAATTTGTGTATACTGTCCCTTTAAATTGGAAAGTTGATTAAAATTTGTATACTCTGTCTGAACCATGGAAGTTTAATTTTGACTTTAGTGTGACTCTAATCATATAAGTTTAATTTTGTCTCTCCTATTACTTTAAGTATGTTATGAATAGGTCTGTAACCGTTTGTAAGCTGAGCTAGATATACAATCAGATTCTCCAACGTCACCTACTCTTTCTTATTTTATATAACTTTTTACCTATAAAGAATGAAGATATGACGGAGCTTCTGTGAAACATTTCATAGCACAGTAACTGGAGAGAATGGGAATGTTATTAGTGAATCTAGTCAAATGTGATGCAGGCCTGGAGCAAAAGACAGCAGATATTGTGCTTAGCCTCAATACTACATGTTGTAGGATAGAGAAAACTGATTTCTCAAGCAAAAAATGTGTGATATTATTTATTATATGATCAGGAATCGATCACGGTACAATTATCTCAATACCAACAATCTATATTAGGCAGCCCTCCTATTAATGATTATACAAATATAGTTAATCTTTCTTCATTTACATTGAATCTCCAACACATTAAGCTATTGGAGAAAAGTTTAAGTTTTTGTCCCAGTTCCAGTCATGATCCATTTGAGGTAACAAAAGATCTCCACCTCTTTGCCCATAAGCTAGCCTTACAGAAAATCATGGCACCTAGAACAACGATTGATTTGTCTATTAAAAAGGATAGGGAAGCTGTAAATAATTTGGAAAGCCTTTTGAATGATCAAGATAATAGTAATAGAACTGAGATTATGCCAAAGACTGGCTTCAGGAAGAAGTCCACATATATGCCTACTTTTTCTTCAATACCAAACATTGCTATTTTTGTTCAAAATGTTTCTGAGGAAATTAATCATATCCAAATGACTGGAATTGTTAGTGAGAACTTAAATCCTAGAGAGCGAATTGCTCTAAATTAACTAATTAATCACAAAGAATTGGTCATAAAACCGTCCGACAAAGGCGGGAATGTGGTCATTTTGGATCAGAAATATTATATTTAGGAGGCCATACATCAGCTATCAGAAATAGAACAGTATCAAAAAGTTAGTAATGATGATTTCTTTAAATCACATAATGAATTATTATTTCTTCTCAATGACGCGCAAAGGGAAGACGTAATATCTAGCCAGGAATTTGGCTCTCTCTATAAGATTTCAGTATTCTACTCGATCCCCAAACTCCACAAGTCATTGAAAAAACCTCCCGGCCGTCCTAATATTTCTGGAATAGGCGGCCCTACAGAAGGCATTAGTAAATATGTGGACTCCTTCTTGCAGCCATTCTTATCAGAATTAAGAACTTTCGTACAGGATTCAACTGATGTGATTAAAAAACTTGATGGTATAACCACTTCTAAAGATACCCTGCTAGTTTCCTTAGATGTTGAGTCACTATACTCGTCGATTCATCATAATGTAAGTATCAATGCATGTAAAACTTTCTTAAAAACCATGGGCTCAGACTTTGACACTCATACTCAATTTGTTGTTAAACTTTGTTGTTAAACTGTTGGACTTTGTTTTTAAAAATAACATCTTCATGCTTGACGGTAAATATTATAAACAGGTTTGCGGTACCGCCATGTGGGCTACACCCTATGATCAATTTCTGCTATTACACAGAATATGTTCTAACCAGTATTCATTTGACAAACAGGCAAAGGAAATGGCAGAAAGTTTTTAAGATCGTGGCTACTCAAAGTGAACAGTGAAGAGAGCTCATTAGAAGACTAAATCCCATGATAGACAGAACCTTTTATATGGGCAAAGAGAACAGCTCTATTCTTAATAAAAAAAATGGTATTTATTATCTAATGATGACACTCTCTATGAGTATGTTGGGAATTACCCTCAGATGACTGCACATACAGCAAACAACCTAAAAGACCTTCTGGTTAAAAGTGAATTTACTAAGACTACTCCAGACAATTGGCTGACAGCCCAAGCACAAATAATTGTTGGATGCTCTCTGTGCAATTACTGTGTATGTTGTGAATTTGTCAAATGGACAAAAACTTTTTGAACCACCACAGGAACAAAACATAAAACTAAATATTTCATTAATTGTTCAACAACTGGGGTCATCTATCGTGCCCATGTTTTTACGTGGGGAAATGGTATAGGGAATTTAGATCACGCATTTACTGAACACAGAGATGATATCAAGTATCTAAATATAGATAGCACAATTGCAAGACAATTTGCACAGCACCATGAGTCCAAGATGGATGGTTTGGAATTCATTGGAATTGAACATGTTTAGCAGAGACAAGGGTGAAACATTGACACTATATTACTACAAAAGGAAACAAGGTGGATTTTTAATCTACAAACATTGTCCCCAATAGGACTCAACAAGAAGATGGAATTTGCCTTTTTTTTGCCAAAATGTTAGTATAAGTAAAGATCTAAACTTGTTAGTCTCTTTGTTAGTATCCCTTTCTATTGCCTTCATTTCCTCTGCCTTTATGAAGTTTGAAGCCTCAGCAGTAAAGCATTTGCAAAAATAGTAAAAAATTATTATTTTCTGAATATAGTTATTCATGCATTTATCTAAGTAGTGAAAAGAGAAAAGAAAGCGCCTCATAGTGCAGATATCTCTATGCAGTGTAAAGGTATAGTATAAACCAAAAAGCAGGTACTCACAAGCGGAGTGGCACTTTACGTTGAAAAAGTGCAGACAAGCAGGCTGACATTCCCAGCAGTTAGTACGCTGACCAATGCAGTATGGTGTAGGTCCGTGTGCGTCTCACGGTCAGGATGGCCTCCGGTATAGCCCTGATGGTATTAGGAATCGTACTCAGCAAGGGCTATACCGGAGGCCATCCTGACCGTGAGACGCACACGGACCTACACCATACTGCATTGGTCAGCGTACTGATTGCTGTGAATGTCAGCCTGCTTGTCTGCACTTTTTCAACGTAAAGTGCCACTCCGCTTGTGAGTACCTGCTTTTTGGTTTATACTATACCTTTACACTGCATAGAGATATCTGCACTATGAGGCACTCTCTTTTCTCTTTCACTACTTAGATATCTGAGTCACCGACAGCACCAAGAGAAGCAGCCTCGCCACACAGAAAGTTTTTTGGATTCTCTCAAGATCACTATCTAATAACGGACTTTTGGGTTTGCATCAACAATTTATGTTGGAACTTTTTCTCATTTTATATCAACAGTGACCGTTACTTATCACATATATATTGGCTATTTTAAAAAAAAAATTAGTTGATTCTAGACATCACTGTGTGTATATATTATTTTTATTTTCATTTTATTTTTATATATTTTTTCGTGACACAACAAAAGATTTAATATTGACCTTCACTTCTTTACTGCCACTATTCTTTAGGGGAATATTTTTCAGCAACCTACACCAATCGTTCTACCAAATAGACACATTTTTTTGGCGCACCCTATTTATATATTTTTAGAAAATATATAACCCCCTTCTCCTCATTCATGCATTTATCCAATTCATGTAGGAAGACTGAACCATATTTGATAAATTGAGAAGTTAATTAAATGTTTTTGCTTTTTTAATTTATTAATTTATTTATATTTTGTACATATTTAGTATTAAGTTATTCACACCGTTAATTTTTGTTTAATCTGTGTAGTTTTGTGTATATGTTATTGTCTTGTTTTTGTCCTCATTCATTATCAGTATTTCAACAAGTTTGATCGATAGTGTTCATCTTTTGAAACTATTGAAATAGCGAACATTCTGTATTGCATTAAGAACTTTAAAAAAATCAGCTGCAAAATTATGAATATCGTCACATGACCCAGATGGCCAATAAGAGGACGAACTCTTCATCTGACATCATCCCCCGAAAGAAGCTCCTCGCTGCAATTTGAAAGGAGCGGAATGTAGGTGTGCAGCTCTTATTGCGTGAGTCCCCTTACTGTCTCCGGATTCATTATTGGCGACCGTGTTGAAGCGGAGTGAGCCGTGACACCTTGGGACACCAGATATAAGCGAAGTAACAGGTATTTCATCCTAGACCGGTGGAGTTGGCTATGTGCTGACGGTGGTCTGACCAGTGGAGTGGATTTGCTAACAGCAGTCTGCCTAACATTATCCTGTTGGTCTCCCTTGGTGCTCACGTGGACACTTTCTATCTGGTCTATACAAACGGAGCTTACATTTCGAGTACTTACTCACTTGCTTTGAGTGCTAAATGCTGCTTGCTTGCTGAACTTTAATTACTATGGTGCACCATATTAAACTCTCTAAGCCAGCTTGTTCTGCTTTCTTGTGAGGGACCCATGTGTTTTGTTTGTCTGTCTGTCTTGATGTTTTTTATATATATGCATGTTTCAATTTTTATATTAATGATTACATTAATGTTTTTTGCATTTACCAAACTGTCCCTGTGAATAATTTTAGATAGTTGGTGTTCTATATCCCTGGTCTCTTAGATGTCCCTTATTTTGGTCCTATATACAATTTCTATATATGATTTTATTTATTGTTTATTTATTTTTACAGTAATAGATAGTCACCATTTTAGGGAAACTTTTAATTGTTTAGTATAAATAAACATTTTGTTTTAAACTTTAATGTACAAGTAATAAAAAAAATGAAAATAATGAGTTTCCTGTTTGTGAGCACAGTATTTACAGTTTGCCATGTAAGACAACTAATTTGCAGTATAACGTTATGTCACACTGAACAGCAGCGATTTAATATTCTGCTGGCAAATTCTGTGTCAGATTAAATTGATGTTTCAATAATGTTGGATTAGAGGAAATTAATGCAAACGCGTACATTAGTGATATTAGTAATGCTATTGAGAAGGTGAAATTGATGTGAGTCAAATAAAGAAGTGACGCATTCTATTAAACCATGTGCGATAGCGAACACAACCTGCTTCGTCTCCTTGCTCTGCCCATGTAACTGTGTGTTGAATAGTAACATTATGGGCTAGATTATAAGTGGAGTGCATATTTATATTTGCTGCCAATCTTTGCGTGATTTACCCCCTTTGTTGCGCTAGTTCTCATGAGAACGAGACTCCCATTGAAGCCTATGGAAGAGCGCTATATTGAGCACATAGCATCTAAGCAATGTGAATGAAAGGCTGTGTTCACATTGCAGCTAACTTGTAATACCAGCATTTGCAATACATTTATGTGTAATACAATACATTTACGTGCACTGGTATCACTTAGTAAAACGGAAATATTGCTTTCGAAAGTGAGATAAATTTGTGCTCCACTTGTAATCTAGGCCTATGTGTGATGTGATAAAATTGTCATTTCCATTATGTAGTGAGAAAGAAAAAAAAAAAGAGGAATTTATATAAAATGGCCTGGTATATTAAAATGAAGTTATAACAAAGAGATAGACTATAAAACAGAATAATTAGCTAAAAAAAATATTTACAAAAGTTTGGTCAGCCTATCTTTCTAAACTTTGAAATTGTTTATTTTGTATCACTGGAAGCTGTAAATACTTGTGTTGTGAGATATACCTTCTATTTCCTGAACATTTAATACATTTGTATTGTGTCACATTTACTCTAATCCACTTTGTCAAGTAAAAACATGACCTCGTCCTCTTGTTCCAATTTTCTTCTGTTAGATACAATTCTGTATTATCTCACGTAATATATAAACATTATTATATTGCTTTTATTATATGCCAACATATTCTGACTGCACAAGTATAGGGTACAGCAAATGAAGATTCTCACAGAGAATGATTTGAGTACTCTGGTGCAAATATAGCTTACAATCTAATTGGTGTTTGTTAGATCAAAATGAAGGGAGCATAGCTTAATAGTCATAAATATAAGTGTGTCAGAGCCATAGAGCGATAACCTGAGAAAACTTATACAGCAACAGCACAAATCAGGAAACACTCAGCATCTGATATCCTAGCTCTCAATTTCCTTAAGTGAGTGAAATATAATTGCATCAGGTCCAAATATAGGCCCTGCTGGCCTGAGAAAAAAACTCTATCAGACGATCTAATTGTTACAACATCCTTTATTTCAGAGAAACAATTTCTCATGCTCTAAATGTTATTCAGGAACATATATCTGTTCTCCAGTAAAATTTGTATAAAGGATTCCAATTTGTTTGCATTGTACAGTTTGTGCCTCACTGTAACTTAGCATCAAAGACCAGACTGAAATGTATAAAAAAATATCCTAAGAACTTATTATCAACAACACACTTTGAAAACTGGTAAACTATTAGGAGCAAATTATGGAGCACTTTTATGAAGCTGAATATCAGATGTAGAATGAAACAAAGCTTTTCAGTTACTGGGCAGCTTTAATTAACTGAAATAACCCGATTTATCCAGCCAAGGAAAAAGAAAGACACATACACTTTCATCTCTATAAAGTTATATACACACATAAATATACACACATATACATATATATACACACATATACATATATATACACACACATATACATATATATACACACACATATACATATATATACACACACATATACATATATATACACACACATATACATATATATACACACACATATACATATATATACACACACATATACATATATATATATATATATACACACATATACATATATATACACACACATAAATATACACACATATACATATATATACACACACATATACATATATATACACACACATATACATATATATACACACACATATACATATATATACACACACATATACATATATATACACACACATATACATATATATACACACACATATACATATATATACACATACATATACATATATATACACACACATATACATATATATATATATATACACACATATACATATATATACACACACATAAATATACACACATATACATATATACACACATATAAATATACACACATATACATATATACACACACATAAATATACACACACATAAATATACACACATATACATATATATACACACACATAAATATACACACATATACATATATACACACACATAAATATACACACATATACATATATACACACATATAAATATACACACATATACATATATACACACACATAAATATACACACACATAAATATACACACATATACATATATATACACACACATAAATATACACACATATACATATATACACACACATAAATATACAGACATATACATATATACACACACATAAATATACACACATATACATATATATACACACACATAAATATACACACATATAAATATACACACATATACATATATATATACACACATATACATAAATATACACACATATAAATATACACACATATACATAAATATACACACATATACATATATACACACACATAAATATACACACATATACATATATACACACACATAAATATACACACATATACATATATATACACACACATAAATATACACACATATAAATATACACACATATACATATATATACACACATATACATAAATATACACACATATAAATATACACACATATACATAAATATACACACATATAAATATACACACATATACATAAATATACACACATATAAATATACACACATATACATAAATATACACACATATAAATATACACACATATAAATATACACACATATACATATATACACACACATAAATATATACACATATACATATATACACACACATAAATATACACACATATACATATATACACACATATAAATATACACACATATACATATATACACACACATAAATATACACACATATACATATATACACACACATAAATATATACACATATACATATATACACACACATAAATATACACACATATACATATATACACACACACATAAATATACACACATATACATATATACACACACATAAATATACACACATATACATATATACACACACATAAATATACACACATATAAATATATATATATACACACACATAAAGCTTTCATTTTGACTTTAGAGGCTATTTAAGTCTAGTCAGTTTTATACTGCCACACTTTGGGTTTTGCAGTGTTGCAGTAGTGCAGTGTTTTTCAACCAGTGTGCCGTGAGAGATCCTCAGGTGTGCCGCGGCAGACTGACAACAGTGTGACATATTTTTAAACTTTGCTTGTTTTTTACTCCCAGTGCAGGGGTAGTTTGTAGGAGGCATGGCATAACAGCACAATACATACAGTATGTGTGTGTTTGTGTGTATGTGTATATATATATGCTGTATTAGGCTACTACATACAGTATGTGTGTGTATGTGTGTATGTGTATATATATATATATATGTGCTGTATTAGGCTACTACATACAGTATGTGTGTGTTTGTGTGTATGTGTATATATATTATGCTGTATTAGGCTACTACATACAGTATGTGTGTGTTTGTGTGTATGTGTATATATATATGTGCTGTATTAGGCTACTACATACAGTATGTGTGTTTGTGTGTATGTGTATATATATATACTGTATTAGGCTACTACATACAGTATGTGTGTGTATGTGTGTATGTGTATATATATATGCTGTATTAGGCTACTACATACAGTATGTGTGTGTTTGTGTGTATGTATATATATATATATGTGCTGTATTAGGCTACTACATACAGTATGTGTGTGTTTGTGTGTATGTGTATATATATTATGCTGTATTAGGCTACTACATACAGTATGTGTGTGTTTGTGTGTATGTGTGTATATATATATGTGCTGTATTAGGCTACTACATACAGTATGTGTGTGTTTGTGTGTATGTGTATATATATATATGTGCTGTATTAGGCTACTACATACAGTATGTGTGTGTTTGTGTGTATGTGTATATATATATGTGCTGTATTAGGCTACTACATACAGTATGTGTGTGTGTGTGTGTATGTGTATATATATGTGCTGTATTAGGCTACTACATACAGTATGTGTGTGTTTGTGTGTATGTATATATATATATATGTGCTGTATTAGGCTACTACATACAGTATGTGTGTGTTTGTGTGTATGTGTGTATATATATATATGTGCTGTATTAGGCTACTACATACAGTATGTGTGTGTTTGTGTGTATGTGTATATATATTATGCTGTATTAGGCTACTACATACAGTATGTGTGTGTTTGTGTGTATGTGTGTATATATATATGTGCTGTATTAGGCTACTACATACAGTATGTGTGTGTTTGTGTGTATGTGTATATATATATATGCTGTATTAGGCTACTACATACAGTATGTGTGTGTTTGTGTGTATGTGTATATATATATGCTGTATTAGGCTACTACATACAGTATGTGTGTGTTTGTGTGTATGTGTGTATATATATATGTGCTGTATTAGGCTACTACATACAGTATGTGTGTGTTTGTGTGTATGTGTATATATATATGTGCTGTATTAGGCTACTACATACAGTATGTGTGTGTTTGTGTGTATGTGTGTATATATATATGTGCTGTATTAGGCTACTACATACAGTATGTGTGTGTTTGTGTGTATGTGTATATATATATGTGCTGTATTAGGCTACTACATACAGTATGTGTGTGTTTGTGTGTATGTGTATATATATATGTGCTGTATTAGGCTACTACATACAGTATGTGTGTGTTTGTGTGTATGTGTATATATATATGTGCTGTATTAGGCTACTACATACAGTATGTGTGTGTTTGTGTGTATGTGTATATATATATGTGCTGTATTAGGCTACTACATACAGTATTTGTGTGTATGTGTATATATATATGTGCTGTATTAGGCTACTACATACAGTATGTGTGTGTTTGTGTGTATGTGTATATATATATGTGCTGTATTAGGCTACTACATACAGTATGTGTGTGTTTGTGTGTATGTGTATATATATATATATATGTGCTGTATTAGGCTACTACATACAGTATGTGTGTGTTTGTGTGTATGTGTATATATATATATGCTGTATTAGGCTACTACATACAGTATGTGTGTGTTTGTGTGTATGTGTGTATATATATATGTGCTGTATTAGGCTACTACATACAGTATGTGTGTGTTTGTGTGTATGTGTATATATATATGTGCTGTATTAGGCTACTACATACAGTATGTGTGTGTTTGTGTGTATGTGTATATATATATATATGTGCTGTATTAGGCTACTACATACAGTATGTGTGTGTTTGTGTGTATGTGTATATATATATATATGTGCTGTATTAGGCTACTACATACAGTATGTGTGTGTTTGTGTGTATGTGTATATATATATATGCTGTATTAGGCTACTACATACAGTATGTGTGTGTTTGTGTGTATGTGTGTATATATATATATGTGCTGTATTAGGCTACTACATACAGTATGTGTGTGTTTGTGTGTATGTGTATATATATATGTGCTGTATTAGGCTACTACATACAGTATGTGTGTGTTTGTGTGTATGTGTATATATATATGTGCTGTATTAGGCTACTACATACAGTATGTGTGTGTTTGTGTGTATGTGTATATATATATATATATATATGTGCTGTATTAGGCTACTACATACAGTATGTGTGTGTTTGTGTGTATGTGTATATATATATACTGTATTAGGCTACTACATACAGTATGTGTGTGTATGTGTATATATATATATATATATGTGCTGTATTAGGCTACTACATACAGTATGTGTGTGTTTGTGTGTATGTGTATATATATGTGCTGTATTAGGCTACTACATACAGTATGTGTGTGTTTGTGTGTATGTGTATATATATATATATATGTGCTGTATTAGGCTACTACATACAGTATGTGTGTTTGTGTGTATGTGTATATATATATGCTGTATTAGGCTACTACATACAGTATGTGTGTTTGTGTGTATGTGTATATATATATGCTGTATTAGGCTACTACATACAGTATGTGTGTGTTTGTGTGTATGTGTATATATATATGCTGTATTAGGCTACTACATACAGTATGTGTGTGTTTGTGTGTATGTGTATATATATATGTGCTGTATTAGGCTACTACATACAGTATGTGTGTGTATGTGTGTATATATATATATATGTGTGCTGTATTAGGCTACTACATACAGTATGTGTGTGTTTGTGTGTATGTGTATATATATATGTGCTGTATTAGGCTACTACATACAGTATGTGTGTGTTTGTGTGTATGTGTATATATATATATATATGTGCTGTATTAGGCTACTACATACAGTATGTGTGTTTGTGTGTATGTGTATATATATATGCTGTATTAGGCTACTACATACAGTATGTGTGTGTTTGTGTGTATGTGTATATATATATGTGCTGTATTAGGCTACTACATACAGTATGTGTGTGTTTGTGTGTATGTGTATATATATATGTGCTGTATTAGGCTACTACATACAGTATGTCTGTGTTTGTGTGTATGTGTATATATATATGCTGTATTAGGCTACTACATACAGTATGTGTGTGTTTGTGTGTATGTGTATATATATATGCTGTATTAGGCTACTACATACAGTATGTGTGTGTTTGTGTGTATGTGTATATATATATATGTGCTGTATTAGGCTACTACATACAGTATGTGTGTGTTTGTGTGTATGTGTATATATATATGTGCTGTATTAGGCTACTACATACAGTATGTGTGTGTTTGTGTGTATGTGTATATATATATGCTGTATTAGGCTACTACATACAGTATGTGTGTGTTTGTGTGTATGTGTATATATATATATGCTGTATTAGGCTACAATGTGTGATTTTTTTAACATTTTGGGATGGTGGTGTGCCACAGGATTTTTTAATGTAAAAAAGTGTGCCACGGCAAAAAAAGGTTAAAAATCACTGCAGTAGTGAATATTAAACTTTGAGAACTAATTTTGTGTAAGGGTTAGGGTCTTAGATAAGTTTGACATTTTATTGAACAGCAATTAAAAACAACACTTTGTCTTTTGTTAAATAATCAGTGAGTTACAATGAAGTTATTACTCACCCCCAGCATGCACAGAAATGCCTATAACAGCCAGCAGATGGGGTTTTATGTATTCTGGGCCTCTATAGAAATCAATCAATTAATCAGAGTTTTAACCACATTTGCACTCATTTCAATGTTAAAATGAACATCAAATATATGGCATTTAAAGGGGCTTTTATCTATATATTTATTTATAATCCAGTTCAGGATACAAAACCCATCAGTGCAAAACAAAAATTGCAAAAATATAAAGATGAACATACATTGTTGATTTTGACAGAATACATTCAAAAGAAATAATATTCAAATTACCATAAATTAATTTCTGCCATAACGTTTATAATTGACCGAGAATTGGATAATTTTCTAAACAAGCAAATGCAATGAGCATAAACAATGATCATAAAAGAGTGAACAAACATAAGAAAAAAGAGGAGAAAAAAAAAAGGACTATACCAGAATTTGTCACCAATGCGAAGGATAACAATCCAGCTGTAGTAGTTGTAGAGAGGGGCGGCACGTGGTGGGTCCAAAATATGCAATTGGGTCTCGATAGAGAGTGACAAGATGACTTCCTCACATTTTAATAGAAATGCGTTTAGTTTAATATCTAAATATATCATTGGATCTTGTTGATCAACTGCTAACTGAAATAGCATATTTTTAATAAAAGCAGAGATAGTTGGTGCCTTTCTGTCCTTCCAAGTTTTCAAGATCATTTGTCTCGCAACTAATATAGCCAGGTTGATTAACTGTTTGTTCTGAAGGCATCTCTGTGTAACAAGGAACAACACTTGTTCAATCTCTATTTTAATTCTAGTTGGAAGGAATCTATTAATCCAGAAAACAACTTGCATCCAAAATGTCATCTAAAGTGCTATTGCATTGTCTTGTTATCTTGCATTTGTTGATTATGCAAATCTACGGTTTGACTGGTCCTTTAAAGAGACATTATACACTAGATGTATCTTTGCATAAATGTTTTGTAGATTGTCCATTTGTTTTGCCCATCTGTGTGTGTTTTTGTAACAATGTATAGTTTTGCTTATTTTTAATAACCATGCCCCAAAGTTTTAGATGAATACTGATGTATACAGACTTTAGACTGCTTCTGTTTGTATTATGAGTCTTTTCATGTGCAGGGGAGAGGGGGGGTTCTGCTATCAGCCCCTTTCATTGGGTGTTCCAAGCTTTTCTCATTAACAATGCTAAATTGGGAGCTTCTAAGTAAGTTTTTAAAAGGTTTTATACTGGATTTTTAGATAAGTATCTGTGCATATTATTATTTATAGTGGTGTTTATTCCATGCAGTTATATGAAAATTAGTGTATACTGTTCCTTTTAATCATATTGTGATTGTAACATAAGTGCGCACTGAAGACTTTAAAAGCCTAACCCTGCTACATTTCTCTCCCTCATCAGAGCGGAAAAAAAGGGACATAAAACCTAATTTTTTTTCTTTCATGATTCAGAGAGAGCATGCAATTTTAAATAACATTCTAATTTATTTTTGTTATATAACCTGTTCTCTTCATATCCTTTGTTGAAAATATACCTAGATATTCTCAGAAGCTGCTGATTGGTGGCTGCAAAAATCTGCCTCTAGTCATTGGCTTTCAGCTAGCTCCCAGTAGAACATTACTGCTCCTTGAACAAAGGATACCAAGAGAATGGACCAAATTAACATTGTACTCACTCCCGTGGAGTTATTTCTGAGTCAGCGCTGATTGTCTAAAATTTAAAGGGATAGTCAACACCAGAATTTTTGTTGTTTTAAAAGATAGATAATCCTTTAAAGGGACACGCATGTTAAAGTAAATTTTCATGATTCAGATACAGCATGTAATTTTAAACAACTTTCCAATTTACTTCCATTAAAAAAAATGTGCACAGTCTTTTACATTTATAATTTTTGAGTCACCAGATCCTGCTGAGCATGTGCAAAAATTCACAGACTATACGTATATGCATTTGTGATTGGTTGATTGCTATCACATGGTACAAGGGGAGTGGAAATATACATAACTTTGAAATTTATTATAAAAAAATCTACTACTCATTTGAAGTTCAGACTAAGTGCTATTGCATTGTCTTGTTATCTTGCATTTGTTGATTATGCAAATCTACTGTGTTGACTGGTCCTTTAAAGGGACAGTATACACTCATTTTCATATAACTGCATGTAATAGACACTACTATAAAGAATATGATGCACAGATACTAATATAAAAATCCAGTATAAAACTGTTTAAAAACTTACTTAGAAGCTCTCAGTTTGGCTCTGTTACAAAGGTAGCTGGAAAGCCCACTGCAAGTGGCAAATAAGACCCTCCCCTCTGTCCTTCTTTTGCATATGAAAAGACCCTTTACACAAACAGGAGCATGCTGGAGAAGGTAGCTGACGGTATTCACATAAAACTTTAGGGCTTGGTTAGGAGTCTGAAAATCAGCGCAATGTTATTTAAAAATAAGCAAAATTATACATTATTTAAAAAAACAACTTTATGGGCTATATAAATAGATCATTTACAAAACATTTATGCAAAGAAAAAATGAGTGTATAATGTCCCTTTAAGAGAACAAAGCAAATGTGATGATAAAAATAAATTGGAAAGGTGTTTAAAATGACGCCCTATCTGAATCATGAAAGTTTAATTTTGACTTGACTGTCCCTTTAACTCATGAATTGCCTGGTACTTATTTGTAAATTCCCTTCTTTTTTTCATGACTCTTAGTCTGATTCTGTTGTATTAGAAATAGACAGAATAACTTACTGCTAAAAGTTTCTGTAAGTGACAATATTGCTGAATGATATTTCTGTTTATACTGAGTCACAGCTGCCTGTGGTGCTGAAAGGGTTGAGCGCTAATTAGGTTTTTGGCATCTATGGCACTGAATTGAGCTGATGCTTTTCACGATGAGACACTGCTGATGTTGTCATTGCTATATTCGGAGTCACTGAGAGCACCTTATTGCACCCACTCTACATATTTATTTATGCAAAAACAATATACACAAGAACTTTTTTTTTTTCAAGATACCGGTCCAGACTGAGTAAAATATATGTATTATTAATTGCTAAAAACAGGTCAAAAGCTTAAAATATTGCACTGTTACCAGAATCCTGGCTACATCCCGTATTAAAACGAATGAAATTTTATACTAACAAATATTGTATAGAAAAGTTACAAATACATTTTCCATAAAACATTTAGGGCTAGATGATTAGAAGAGAAGCGCTAATTTATTGCATGCTGCAAGTAGGCAAATTCGCCCATTTATGGGCGCGCGATAAATAACCAGCCATTATAGGTGGCTGGTTACTGCTACTGCAAGCTTACGGTAGCAACTAGAGCTCAAATAATTAATGTGCCTTTACTTTGCAGTCTATGGGAACTGTGTGTTTCCCAGCAAATGACCCATATTAACACATAAATATATAATGTATATATGTCATATACATATACATATATATTTATATTTGCTGCCCGTCACTGCATGATCCCTTTGCTGCCCTCATTCTCATGCGCATGTGGGAACTACATTTCCCATCTTGTAGTGTGGTTAAAGGGACAGTCTTCTCAGGAATTTGTATTGTTTAAAAAGATATATTATCCCTTTATTACCCATACCCCAGTTTTGCATCACCAGCACAGTTATATTAATATACTTTTACCTCTGTGATTACCTTGTATCTAAGCCTTTGCAGACTGCCCCCTTATCTCAGTTCTTTTGACAGACTTGCATTTCTGCTAATCAGTGCCATAACTCCAAGGGAGTTAGCACAATGTGATCTATATGGCACATATGAACTAGCCCTGTCTAGCTGTGAAAAATTGTAAAAATGCACTGCGATAAGAGGCAGACATAAAGGGTTTAGAAATTAGCATATGAGCCTACCTAGGTTTAGCATTCAACAATATCAAGAGAACAAAGCAAATCTAATTATAAAAGTAAATTCAATTATTTTTTAAATTGCATGCCCTATCTGAATCATGACATTTTAACTAGACTGTCCCTTTAATCTGAGTTCTGCACTGCTGCAACAGCTTTCAGTCTGCACAGCATGGGGGTATTGTATGTGCTAGAATCTGTTTGCAGGAGGCACACAGGTCAGGAAGCCTTTCATCTTATCTCTTGTGCTAAGGTTAGTTAGGTAGAGATATAAACGTGCTACTACTGTGATCAAACAACCACTGTGTAGAATACAACAAGGTTAGGCTTGTGAAGTCTGAAGTGTGCACCTTTAATTCTTGCAGGAATTGGAAAACTCACAAATTTCAGAGGTAATTTTAATTACTACACTGCTGCTTGCATATGTTTAACCCCTAAATAGAGTTAAACATATAGTTAAAGTCAGATCCAGAGCAGCAATGCACTAGCTGAACACATCAGGTGAGCCAATGACAAGAGGCATATGTGTGTAGCCTTCAATCTGCTGCTCCTGAGCATACCTAGCTGCCTTTCAACAAACCATACCAAGCGAAGAAATTAAATATAAGTACATTCTTAAAATCTGATCCATGAAAGATTACTTTTTCTTTCATGCTTTTTAAGACCTCTACATCTTTATGAATTAGCTAAATAACTTAGAATATAAAAATATATTTTATTTTTTTGAAGGAACCACTGAAATTGTAGTGAAAATTACACCAGTTAATGCATTTTGTTTCTGGCATCTAAATACTTTTTCAGACTAATACAAATATCTTAAATGTTTCCTTAAAATCCGGTTGTTCCATTTCTATCTTTTTCTTTTCTTTTTTTTTTTACTTTGATTAATTGAAATTCCAAATCCTCATTATCAGGCTTTCTGTTATCATATTCCTGTTTACTTGGCCGTAGATGGGGAGTCTATAACTCAAACCCTTTTAACTACCTAACTAATGTCAGAGTTTACTCTCAAATGGTTTCTATTAGGGGTCCCTGAAATGAGTTAAACTGCATCAGAGACTGGAGATTATGTTACATTTACTTCAAAGACACAGGGGTTACTGCTCACTACATGAAATGTCATAAAGCAGGAACTCACTATCTCAAGGGAAAGATAAATCTGCAGGCTGTTGGGTTGGACAAGTAAAGCCTCTGGTCACTGTGTGGCATAAGGTTTTTAAGAGGGGGGATAGAGAACATCCAGGAAACTTCAGACTCCTTTAGGATGCAGAGTATGGCTTGATGAGTTCATTACAGCAGATGTTGGTGCCATAAAAGACTTGGTCCCTGCTGTTTGTCTTTTCTCCTAAAGTGAGTGAAAACATTTTCCTGAATTGATGGAGTAATGCTGACTCCCCTCACCCCTTCCCTCGTCTTCCTCTCCGGCTTTTGTGCCTTTCTACCAACACTTCATTTTTACAGCTCCCACTTTATACCCTATAACAAAAGCAGTTTATTAGCATCTCTTTGGAAATGTGGTTTTAATGCACTCCTTATTTAAACAGAGACTGTTGCCTTTGGTCATTTCCAGCACAGCACATCTTTGCTTTTCCATTTCTTCATTTTTTATTAACTGATTTTTTTATTTTTTTGCCTTTTATTTTATATCTCATTGGTTTGGCTGCAGCTTTTCGTTCTTTAACACACATAATTTCACCCATAAATAAATGATGCCGTTTGCAGGCTGTGATGACACTAATGATCCAAAGAGTTCTAATCGTTTTCACTGGTAGGATACTAAGAAAGCTCAGAGATCATTGCATTAGTGCAGAACACAAGTTCAAGACTTTATACTCATTTATTTTATATATATAATTTACCATCTAAGTTATTGATCAGAATCTATCATTAGGTAAGTATTAAAGGTCTGCAATGGCAAAAAAATTTGGTTCATCCGAATCTTTCATAACAAATATACCAAAAACATTTTCTGTCGGAAATTCATTGCCTAAACTATTCAGAATTCACTTCATTTTAAATAAAATAAATTCTGAATATTCATGGAACATTTACAATAGTTTTTATTAAACAAATGTAAATGTTTTTTGCTACAGGTGAAAAGTTTAGCTGTTTTCTTAAAGGGACACTGTACCCACATTTTTTCTTTTGTAATTCAGAAAGAGCATGCAATTTTAAGCAACTTTCTAATTTACTCCTATTATCAATTTTTCTTCGTTCTCTTCCTATCATTATTTGAAAAAGAAGGCATCTAAGCTTTTTTTGGTTTCAGTAATCTGGACAGCACTTTTTTATTGGTGGATGAATTTATCCACCAATCAGCAAGGACAACCCAGGTTGTTCACCAAAAATGGTCCGGCATCTAAACTTACATTATTGCATTTCAAATAAAGATACCAAGAGAATGAAGAAAATTTGATAATAGGAGTAAATTAGAAAGTTGCTTAAAATTTCATGCTCAATCTGAATCACGAAAGAATTTTTTTGGGTACAGTGTCCCTTTAATGAATTTGTTTTCAATATGAAACAAATGTATAGTAATTGTCAATATTGTCACAGCTAAAGATGAACGGTTTTCGATACTCAATTGCAATCAGTCATTTCCATTGTATCCTGGAAAAAAAGAATCAAGTGAGCCTGATGAAACAGTGGCAATGCCGAGAAACGCGTTGCTCTTCACTATGTATAGATGTTTTTAATAAATGTTATTTTGGTATTTAACTTTTTCATTTTTTAATATTGACATCCACATTAGAAACTTGTATATTATAGACTGCCTTTATATGATATTAATTGATGGACTTAGCTATATCAGTATTTTCTATTCTATTGTATGTTTGGCCTTTTGATTGGTGATTGTTTGTGATTTCCATTGTATATCACTATACCTATATTATTATCGGTTTGGTGAAATATGGCCCTATATTTAACATATGCCGGTACAGTTTTTCTGATCACAATATAAATTCTCAAAAATTGAATAACACATTTATGGGAGCCATTTTTTCAATTACAGGATTCAACAGCCAATAGGATAAACCTCAAACAACTCCTTTCAAATTGTTAAGTATCCCAAAAGCTTACATTGGTTAAGTGCAGTGGCAAAACACACTGAAAATAACTAATGCCATGTTGGGTGACATTAGGACAGAAAATCACCAAATACAAATGCAAGCTGCTCAATCAAAAATAAATAATAATTAATAAGCACTTACGCTAATACAACATTCTTAAATCAATAACTCAACAAACCCACATGCCCACTCTACTGGGTACATATTAACATGTTTTACTACATCATACTGCTGCTGGGAACAATGTAATTATTGTGTTAGGGCTGGTACTGGGTACATATTAACGTGCTTTACTAAGTCATATTGCTGCTGGGCACAATGTAATTAGTGTGTTAAGGCTGGGTACTGGGTACATATTAACATGCTTTACTAAGTCATATTACTGCTGGGCACAATGTAATTAGTGTGTTAAGGCTGGGTACTGGGTACATATTAACATGCTTTACTAAGTCATATTACTGCTGGGCACAATGTAACTAGTGTGTTAGGGCTGGTACTGGGTATATATTAACATGCTTTACTAAGTCATATTGCTGCTGGGCACAATGTAACTAGTGTGTTAGGGCTGGTACTGGGTATATATTAACATGCTTTACTAAGTCATATTGCTGCTGGGCACAGTGTAATTAGTGTGTTAAGGCTGGGAACTGTGTACATATTAACATGCTTTACTAAGTCATACTGCTGCTGGGCACAATGTAATTAGTGTGTTAGGGCTGGTACTGGGTACATATTAACGTGCTTTACTAAGTCATATTGCTGCTGGGCACAATGTAATTAGTGTGTTAAGGCTGGGTACTGGGTACATATTAACATGCTTTACTAAGTCATACCGCTGCTGGGCACAATGTAATTAGTGTGTTAAGGCTGGGTACTGGGTACATATTAACATGCTTTACTAAGTCATATTGCTGCTGGGCACAATGTAATTAGTGTGTTAAGGCTGGGAACTGGGTACATATTAACATGCTTTACTAAGTCATATTGCTGCTGGGCACAACGTAATTAGTGTGTTAAGGCTGGGTACTGGGTACATATTAACATGCTTTACTAAGTCATATTACTGCTGGGCACAATGTAATTAGTGTGTTAGGACTGGTACTGGGTACATATTAACATGCTTTACTAAGTCATATGGCTGCTGGGCACAATGTAATTATAGTGTTAGTGTTGGTACTGGATACATATTAACATGCTTTACTAAGTCATATTGCTGCTGGGCACAATGTAATTAGTGTGTTAGGGTTGGCACTGGGTACATATTAACATACTTTACTAAGTCATATTGCTGCTGGGCACAATGTAATTATTGTGTTAAGGCTGGTACTGGGTACATATTAACATGCTTTACTAAGTCATATTACTGCTGGGCACAATGTAATTAGTGTGTTAAGGCTGGTACTGGGTACATATTAACATGCTTTACTAAGTCATATTGCTGCTGGGCACAATGTAATTATAGTGTTAGTGTTGGTACTGGGTACATATTAACATGCTTTACTAAGTCATATTGCTGCTGGGCACAATGTAATTAGTGTGTTAGGGTTGGTACTGGGTACATATTAACATGCTTTACTAAGTCATACTGCTGCTGGGCATAATGTAATTAGTGTGTTAGGGCTGGTACTGGGTACATATTAACGTGCTTTACTAAGTCATACTGCTGCTGGGCACAATGTAAATAGTGTGTTAAGGCTGGGAACTGGGTACATATTAACATGCTTTACTAAGTCATATTGCTGCTGGGCACAATGTAATTATTGTGTTAGGGCTGGTACTGGGTACATATTAACATGCTTTACTAAGTCATATTGCTGCTGTGCACAATGTAATTATAGTGTTAGGGCTGGGTACTGGGTACATATTAACATGCTTTACTAAGTCATATTACTGCTGGGCACAATGTAATTATTGTGTTAGGGCTGGGTACTGGGTACATATTAACATGCTGTACTAAGTCATATTACTGCTGGGCACAATGTAATTATAGTGTTAGTGTTGGTACTGGGTACATATTAACATGCTGTACTAAGTCATATTACTGCTGGGCACAATGTAATTATAGTGTTAGTGTTGGTACTGGGTACATATTAACATGCTTTACTAAGTCATATTACTGCTGGGCACAATGTAATTATTGTGTTAGGGCTGGTACTGGGTACATATTAACATGCTTTACTAAGTCATATTACTGCTGGGCACAATGTAATTAGTGTGTTAGGGTTGGTACTGGGTACATATTAACATGCTTTACTAAGTCATACTGCTGCTGGGCACAATGTAATTATTGTGTTAGGGCTGGTACTGGGTACATATTAACATGCTTTACTAAGTCATATTGCTGCTGGGCACAATGTAATTAGTGTGTTAGGGTTGGTACTGGGTACATATTAACATACTTTACTAAGTCATATTGCTGCTGGGCACAATGTAATTATTGTGTTAAGGCTGGTACTGGGTACATATTAACATGCTTTACTAGGTCATATTACTTCTGGGCACAATGTAATTAGTGTGTTAAGGCTGGTACTGGGTACATATTAACATGCTTTACTAAGTCATATTGCTGCTGGGCACAATGTAATTAGTGTGCTAAGGCTGGGTACTGGGTACATATTAACATGCTTTACTAAGTCATACTGCTGCTGGGCACAATGTAATTAGTGTGTTAGGGCTGGTACTGGGTACATATTAACATGCTTTACTAAGTCATATTGCTGCTGGGCACAATGTAATTATTGTGTTAGGGCTGGTACTGGGTACATATTAACATGCTGTACTAAGTCATATTGCTGCTGGGCACAATGTAATTATTGTGTTAGGGCTGGTACTGGGTACATATTAACATACTTTACTAAGTCATATTGCTGCTGGGCACAATGTAATTATTGTGTTAGGGCTGGTACTGGGTACATATTAACATACTTTACTAAGTCATATTGCTGCTGGGCACAATGTAATTATAGTGTTAGTGTTGGTACTGGGTACATATTAACATGCTTTACTAAGTCATACTGCTGCTGGGCACAATGTAATTAGTGTGTTAGGGCTGGTACTGGGTACATATTAACATGCTTTACTAAGTCATACTGCTGCTGGGCACAATGTAACTAGTGTGTTAGGGCTGGTACTGGGTATATATTAACATGCTTTACTAAGTCATATTGCTGCTGGGCACAATGTAATTAGTGTGTTAAGGCTGGGAACTGGGTACATATTAACATGCTTTACTAAGTCATATTGCTGCTGGGCACAATGTAATTATTGTGTTAGGGCTGGTACTGGGTACATATTAACGTGCTTTACTAAGTCATATTGCTGCTGGGCACAATGTAATTATAGTGTTAGTGTTGGTACTGGGTACATATTAACATGCTTTACTAAGTCATATTGCTGCTGGGCACAATGTAATTATAGTGTTAGGGCAGGGTACTGGGTACATATTAACATGCTTTACTAAGTCATATTACTGCTGGGCACAATGTAATTATTGTGTTAGGGCAGGGTACTGGGTACATATTAACATGCTGTACTAAGTCATATTACTGCTGGGCACAATGTAATTAGTGTGTTAGGGTTGGTACTGGGTACATATTAACATGCTTTACTAAGTCATATTGCTGCTGGGCACAATGTAATTATAGTGTTAGGACTGGTACTGGGTACATATTAACATGCTTTACTAAGTCATACTGCTGCTGGGAACAATGTAACTAGCGTGTTAGAACTGGTACTGGGTACATATTAACATGCTTTACTAAGTCATACTGCTGCTGGGAACAATGTAACTAGCGTGTTAGAACTGGTACTGGGTACATATTAACATGCTTTACTAAGTCATACTGCTGCTGGGCACAATGTAATTAGTGTGTTAAGGCTGGTACTGGGTACATATTAACATGCTTTACTAAGTCATATTGCTGCTGGGCACAATGTAATTAGTGTGTTAGGGCTGGGTACATATTAACGTGCTTTACTAAGTCATATTGCTGCTGGGCACAATGTAATTAGCGTGTTAGGGCTGGGTACATATTAAGGTGCTTTACTAAGTCATATTTCTGCTGGGCACAAAGTAATTATAGTGTTAGGGCTGGGTACTGGGTATATATTAACATGCTTTACTAAGTCATATTACTGCTGGGCACAATGTAATTAGTGTGTTAGGGCTGGGTACTGGGTACATATTAACATGCTTTACTAAGTCATATTGCTGCTGGGCACAATGTAATTACAGTGTTAGGACTGGGTACTGGGTACATATTAACATGCTTTACTAAGTCATATTGCTGCTGGGCACAATGTAATTAGTGTGTTAGGGCTGGGTACTGGGTGTATATTAACATGCTTTACTAAGTCATACTGCTGCTGGGCACAATGTAATTAGCGTGTTAGGGCTGGGTACATATTAACGTGCTTTAGTAAGTCATATTTCTGCTGGGCACAATGTAATTATAGTGTTAGGGCTGGGTACTGGGTATATATTAACATGCTTTACTAAGTCATATTACTGCTGGGCACGATGTAATTAGTGTGTTAGGGCTGGGTACATATTAACGTTCTTTACTAAGTCATATTTCTGCTGGGCACAATGTAATTATAGTGTTAGGGCTGGGTACTGGGTATATATTAACATGCTTTACTAAGTCATATTACTGCTGGGCACAATGTAATTAGCGTGTTAGGGCTGGGTACATATTAACATGCTTTACTAAGTCATATTTCTGCTGGGCACAATGTAATTAGTGTGTTAGGGCTGGTACTGGGTACATATTAACATGCTTTACTAAGTCATACTGCTGCTGGACACAATGTAATTAGTGTGTTAGGGCTGGGTACTGGGTACATATTAACATGCTTTACTAAGTCATACTGCTGCTGGGCACAATGTAATTAGTGTGTTAGGGATGGTACTGGGTACATATTAACATGCTTTACTAAGTCATACTGCTGCTGGGCACAATGTAATTAGTGTGTTAGGGCTGGTACTGGGTACATATTAACATGCTTTACTAAGTCATATTGCTGCTGGGCACAATGTAATTAGTGTGTTAGTGCTGGTACTGGGTACATATTAACATGCTTTACTAAGTCATATTACTGCTGGGCACAATGTAACTAGTGTGTTAGGGCTGGTACTGGGTATATATTAACATGCTTTACTAAGTCATATTGCTGCTGGGCACAATGTAACTAGTGTGTTAGGGCTGGTACTGGGTATATATTAACATGCTTTACTAAGTCATATTGCTGCTGGGCACAGTGTAATTAGTGTGTTAAGGCTGGGAACTGTGTACATATTAACATGCTTTACTAAGTCATACTGCTGCTGGGCACAATGTAATTAGTGTGTTAGGGTTGGTACTGGGTACATATTAACATGCTTTACTAAGTCATATTGCTGCTGGGCACAATGTAATTATTGTGTTAGGGCTGGTACTGGGTACATATTAACATGCTTTACTAATCCATACTGCTGCTGGGCACAATGTAATTAGTGTGTTAGGGCTGGGTACTGGGTACATATTAACATGCTTTACTAAGTCATATTGCTGCTGGGCACAATGTAATTAGTGTGTTAGGGCTGGGTACTGGGTACATATTAACATGCTTTACTAAGTCATTCTGCTGCTGGGCACAATGTAATTAGTGTGTTAGGGCTGGTACTGGGTACATATTAACATGCTTTACTATGTCATATTACTGCTGGGCACAATGTAACTAGTGTGTTAGGGCTGGTACTGGGTATATATTAACATGCTTTACTAAGTCATACCGCTGCTGGGCACAATGTAATTAGTGTGTTAGGGTTGGTACTGGGTACATATTAACATACTTTACTAAGTCATATTGCTGCTGGGCACAATGTAATTAGTGTGTTAAGGCTGGGAACTGGGTACATATTAACATGCTTTACTAAGTCATACCGCTGCTGGGCACAATGTAATTAGTGTGTTAGGGCTGGTACTGGGTACATATTAACATGCTTTACTAAGTCATATTGCTGCTGGGCACAATGTAATTATTGTGTTAGGGCTGGTACTGGGTACATATTAACATGCTTTACTAAGTCATATTGCTGCTGGGCACAATGTAATTATAGTGTTAGGACTGGTACTGGGTACATATTAACATTCTTTACTAAGTCATACTGCTGCTGGGCACAATGTAATTAGTGTGTTAGCGCTGGGTACTGGGTACATATTAACATGCTTTACTAAGTCATATTACTGCTGGGCACAATGAAATTAGTGTGTTAGGGTTGGTACTGGGTACATATTAACATACTTTACTAAGTCATATTGCTGCTGGGCACAATGTAATTATTGTGTTAGGGCTGGTACTGGGTACATATTAACATGCTTTACTAAGTCATATTGCTGCTGGGCACAATGTAATTATAGTGTTAGGACTGGTACTGGGTACATATTAACATGCTTTACTAAGTCATACTGCTGCTGGGCACAATGTAATTAGTGTGTTAGGGCTGGGTACTGGGTACATATTAACATGCTTTACTAAGTCATATTACTGCTGGGCACAATGAAATTAGTGTGTTAGGGCTGGTACTGGGTACATATTAACATGCTTTACTAAGTCATATTGCTGCTGGGCACAATGTAATTATTGTGTTAGGGCTGGTACTGGGTACATATTAACATGCTTTACTAAGTCATATTGCTGCTGGGCACAATGTAATTTTAGTGTTAGGACTGGTACTGGGTACATATTAACATGCTTTACTAAGTCATATTGCTGCTGGGCACAATGTAATTAGTGTGTTAAGGCTGGGTACTGGGTACATATTAACATGCTTTACTAAGTCATATTGCTGCTGGGCACAATGTAATTAGTGTGTTAAGGCTGGGTACTGGGTACATATTAACACACTTTACTAAGTCATATTCCTGCTGGGCACAATGTAATTAGTGTGTTAGGGCTGGGTACTGGGTACACATAAACACCCTTTACTAAGTTATTATGCTCCTCTGGAATTGATCAAGAAGATTTTGTTTTCATGAAAGCTTTTCAGTGTGCTGCAAAACCCATTAAAAGACATGTTTTGGGCGTAACTTAGTGGCAACCTCTTTGTAAAGTGCACCCTGAAGTGTAAAATCAAAGCTTGAGGCTGTCGGGAGACTCCCACAGCTAGAGACCTCCTGTACTGCTGTGTCTGACCCAGGCTCCAGTGAGTAAAAGAGCAAATGATTCATTGACCTGGCTCCCACTCCCCCTTGTAGTTATTATTTTGTGCATCTCAAGGGACTGAAAAGAAAAAAGTACAAAAACTCTGTGGGGTGGCTCTGCTATTCCTCTATAAAATTATTCTTCATAAACATTGGGGAGTTTGTGAAGTAGCAGTGTGTGTGCATACAATGTAAGTGTGTGTTTGTGTTTGCACAGTGTGTGTGTGTGTTTGTGTGTGTGTGCACAGTGTAAATGTGTGCTTGTGTGTGTGTGTGGACACAGTGTGAGTGTGTGTTTTGTGTGTGTGCACAGTGTGAATGTGTGCTTGTGTGTGTGTGTGGACACAGTGTGAGTGTGTGTTTTTGTGTGTGCACAGTGTAAATGTGTGCTTGTGTGTGTGTGTGGACACAGTGTGAATGTATGTTTGTGTGTGTGTGTGTGTGGACACAGTCTAAATGTGTGTTTGTGTGAGTGTGGACACAGTGTGAATGTGTGCTTGTGTGTGTGCACACAGTGTGAAAGTGTTTGTGTATGTGCACACAATCATTGTGAATGTGTGTGTGCACATGTACAGTGTGAATGTGAGTGTGTGTGCACAGTGTGAATGTGTGTGTGCGTGCACACAGTGTGAATGTGTGTGTGCGTGCACACAGTGTGAATGTGTGTTTGTGTGCGTGCACACAGTGTAAATGTGTGTTTGTGTGTGTGCACACAGTGTGAATGTGTGTTTGTGTGTGTGCACACAATGTGAATGTGTGTGTTTGTGTGCTTGTGCACATGTATAAAAAATAAAAAATTCTAAAACAACAGTATCCTCCGGCACTATGTAAACCATATGGTTGTAATAAAGTCCAGCATCAAAAAGTCTATGGATGGAGAATTTTTAAAACCATTCCTGCTAATATTTCTCATGACCGGTACCTATAAAATAAAACAAAGACAGCAGAAACCCCCAATGTGTAGTGTAAGGACTGCTATTGTCCCAAGTCCTGTTTACACCGCACTCTCTGGGGTACTGGCTGGCACCATCATAACAATTCATCGTCTGTCTGTCTTTTGTATTCAGCTTTAATATAAATGCACCCAGGCTCTGCTTGTGAACACCTTGTGGAATTAAATGAAGCTTTTGCTCAGGATTGTGTATTTCTGTGTATATCATTCTTATCTTCCTGGGCATCGTAGGAATGATGAACACAGGGATACACAACCTATCTATATGTTGTCAGGGCGGCAGTGTGTGCAACCTGTAGTTGTATACTCTGTAAATCACATGCATAGCATAGATTATCACTAGAGCAGCCATGTGTTTTACTAAATAAAAAGATATATAAAATGTCATCTTTTGATCAGAGTGTCCCTTTAAAAGTACAGCAAACAGTTTGTAATCACAAGGGTTTTTGTAGTCTTACAATAAATTGGCATGCTAACAGAAGGAGCGTTTGGTATAAACAAATGATCTATTTTGTGATGCTCTTAGTAATTCTTGATACATATCAGGTTTAAAGGGACAGTCTAGTATAAATTAAACTTTCATTATTCAGATAGGACTTTTAATTTTAATCGACTTTCCAATTTACTTTTATCATCAAATTTGCTTTTTTCTCTTGGTATTCTTAGTTTAAACTAAACCTAGGTAGGCTCATATGCTAATTTCTAAGCCTTTGAGGGCTGTCTCTTATCACATGCTTTTTAAATCTCTTTTCAACACAAAGAGACAGAAAGTACACGTGGGCCATATAGATAACACTGTTCAGGCACAGGGGGTTATTTAAGATTTAGCACAAAACAAAGCTACATTTAAGACAATAGATAATAAACAGTCACATTCATGTGATCAGGGTGCTGGAAGAAGGTTCCTAGATACAAGGTAATCACAGAGATAAAAAGTATATTAATATAACTGTGTTGGTTATGAAAAACTGGGGAATGGGTATCTATCTTTTAAAACAATAACAATTCTATGGTAGACTGTCCCTTTAACTCTTTTGGTATTAATTTTTTATGTGCATACCTAGATAAGCTCAGGGGTATTAACTTTTCTTTAGCACTCTATGCTTGCAATGTTTTCAACATTTTATAACATTCTAACAAAGGCATGCACACTAGGTATGCTCTTCAACAAAGAATAAGCAAACCAACACAATTTGACTATACAGTATAAGTAATTTGGAAGTTTTTTGTTTTGTTTTTTTTCTTAAACTTCATGCACTTGTCTGAACCACAAACGTTTAATTTTGAATTTCCCTTGTCTCTTAAATGTCCTTTTAAATAATCCTAGAATTAAAAGGCCACATTTAAATAATTGGAATATTGTATTTGTTTTGTTATTTGTGCACAAAACAATACTTAAAAGAACCATTATGTTTTAGGTCAATCAACTTGAAAAGATTCAGTCAGTTTGTTCCTATATTTCACCATATCTCAGCTAATGAATCTTCTGTAGTTTACAAAATACTCTGAGAGTAATCGATTTTCTTTTGAGATTTGGTTCCTGTAATTAAATCCTTTGTTGTTCTGAATTTCCTATTATATTAACATTGCCAGCCCAGAGATAAACTTTTTTAAGAAGTGGGAACTAAGCAGTATTATTGCTTTTTAAAAGATCACATAACAGACCACCGAATAAGCATTCCTCCTGCAGAAAATGAAAAGATGACATTGAGGCCAGGTAATTGTCTTTTGATGCCCAGTGATTCATTGTCTAAAGTGAGAAACATTATTAAATTCTGTTTTATTGATGGGAGATTCCCTTTAACATCTGAAGGATTAATTTGACTCCTCCCTGCTGAGCAATACCTTGACATCCTATTAGACAGAGCCTTGAAGATGTTCTGCAATTTGACGTGCTGTGAGATAGCTAGCAGGGTGTTTGCTAAAGCCGTTACAGTTCCCCACCCAAGTATCTTTTGTTTGGCCTAGCACACACACAGAGCAGGAGGATGAGAAGCTCACAGGCCAATTGTTACTTCTGAGCAACCGTGAAAAATCACATTTTTAGAAGTTTAATGCCTATTAGGTACATCTGCCTCTAGGGCCTGTTCCTGCACATTCCTGCAGTGGCCACCGCTAGACAAATATCTGGTTTATGTATAATCTCAGAGTGAGGCAAATCTATAGTGGGAGCCCTGGAAAATTAGGAAAATTGTACATTTAACTTCTGTCTGTTTTCTTATTAAAGTTTATTTTCTTTTGTTGTGTTTGTCTATTTTTCTAAGAATATTTCTCAAGAAGGGAAGAAGAGATATTTCTAGTACAAATGTAACAGTCAGATAATGAAACATATACTATATGGGTTTCTATAAATAATAAAAAGAGAAACAGAATACATAGATATGACAATTTGATAAATTTAGAAGCCAATCAAAATATGAAGGAGTCAGCTGCATATTTTTAGAAGCTATATACTAAGTACAAACAAATCCACATGTAGATAGATAGATAGATAGATAGATAGATAGATAGATAGGTAGATAGATAGATAGATGGTAGATAGAGTGATAGATAGATAGATAGATAGATAGATAGATGATAGATAGATAGATAGATGATAGATAGATAGATAGATAGATAGATAGATAGATGATAGATAGATAGATAATATAGATATGTATGTAGATGTCGTTGTAGATAAAGATAGATGTGTTTGTTTAACTTATTGTCTGGTGTATTTATTTGAATAGCTGGCTGCATTGATTGACTGATATAATTTTGACAAACCTTTAAGTATATTCAATGTAATATTTTTTTATCACTAGAACAGCAATACGATTAGAATGAATCAAACAATTCAGTTAGTTTGTATTCTTTGTCAACAGCTGTCTCGGTTCTTCCTAGCATTGTGTGCCCCTTCTTTTGGAAGCCAGCT
>NC_069507.1:32391733-32394233 GCF_027579735.1 Bombina bombina | reverse complement strand
AGTGTGATAAAGCAGAGATAAGGTAATAAAATGTTGATTTTCCATTGTTCTCTCAAAGTATTGGTGATTGTTTTAAGGACAGATATAAGATAAAGAAGCAGGTATATGTGCACAATGTGATACAGTAATGAGATCTGATTATACCTACAAGCTCAACCTATTTTATTAGGTTGTGGCTTCAAAACACAAAATCAGAGCTTTAATATACAGAAATAAACCTTAAAAAGCTAATTTTCATACATTTTTTACTCTGCAGTTGGTAAAAAAAGCAATTGTAAACACATTAAGGGAAAAACTATTTTACAGTATACTGTCCCTTTAAGAGCCAGCCCATTTATGGTTCAGAACATGGGTTATGCTTGCTTATTGGTTTGCTAAATGTAGCCATCCATTAGCAAATGCTATCCAGGGTGCTGAACCTAAACTGGGCTGGCTCCAAAACTTTAAGCTCATGCTTTTTAAATAAAGATAGCAAGAGAACAAATAAAAAATGATAGTAGGAGTAAATTAGAGCATGCAGTTTCTGAATCATGAAATGAAACATTTGGGTTTAGTATCCCTTTAACCCTGAGGGCCAATATTTGGCACTCCAATCTATACAGTCAGTCTGGTCTTACATTCCTCCTCTGTGCTATGATTTTTAGTATTTGGTGTTGTATTATCAATATTCTTCTTCAAGCAGTAAACATGTATGACTATGACACAGGAGATCCTGTTTGTGGATCTGACTGGATCTATAAAGTAGTACAGGTGCACTATTGCCCCTGTGTCAGGCAGATGTTGGCACTTGGTGATGCCAAAACAATGTCACACTTGAATTACTATACATATGGTTTTAAAGAACAATTGTTACTATTTGTATTTCAAATATAAAAGAAATGATAACATTCAAATATAACATTTGTAAAGTAAACATGTTGTTTATTATAAATTCAATGTAAGTCTATGGGAATCAATATTCAAGTGTAAAACTTAAATATTACATTTAAATAATACTTTCAATTTTACTTTATGTATTTGATTATTTTTGTAATGGATGATAACATTCAGATGATATCATATAAATATTTAATTTTCATAATGTATTCTTATACATTTCAATTCAAGTCTATGGGAATAAATTCATAATGCGTTTTTTTTTAAATATTAAATTTGATATTTGAATAATATTTCAAATGTATATTATTAATTTCTTAGTTTATTTTTGTAAAAGTGAATTTTGAATGTGGACAAATAACTGCAACCAGATATGTTATTTTTAGTGAATGCACCAAAATATTTTCCATCCCTCATATCCACCTAAAACCATATTTCTGCTGTTTATTTAAAAAACAAACAAAACCTCAGTCAGTTAGTACCATGCACAGTGCTTGGCAATTCAGTCCATCCGCTGCCGGTTCTATTCACAGACAAGGATGAGGGCAACGGCACAAAACAAAACAGCCATCTGTTGTTCTGACCATTATATAATCCTATTCACCGGGCGCACAACTGTTACAGCTCACAAGAACACTGACAGAAGCAGGAAAACTCTGGTGTAGGGAAGAGGAATCTTTACATCTGGGCATGTTATATTTATATTGTCAGGTTCAATGGGCACAGGATCTGTCTAGAGTTGGATCCCATCCTGCTTTTCATAGAATTTTGTGGCAACTATTAGATCTTATTGTTCCACATTTCTTATATAATTGTTACTTTGTGACACCAAATGTTTACAATGTTGGAACATACTGTATGATATTACATGAGAGAAACACAAACTATAATGGCCCTGTATCTACTTGGAATTTGTTAAAAAATTATAGTTACCAATAACCTCTCGGGCAAGTAGAAGTAACTTCTTATGAGTGCTACTGTGATGAGATAGAATAGCATCATTTTATTAATTATGTTTGATAAATAACAAAGAACATATATTTTAAAAATGAATTCTACAACTAGTACTTGTATCAATAATAATGGACAAGTATTCAATTAGATCCCTGACCCTGCAGCCTCTGTGTCAGTTACATACCCACATAAAATAATATCACTGACCCTGCAGTCCCTCTGTCAGTCATATACCCAGATAAGAACATATCACTGATCCTGCAGCCCCTGTGTCAGTCACATACCCACATAACATCAGTCCTTTGATCCTGCAGCCCCTCTGTCAGTCATATACCTGCATAAGATCATACCGGTGACCCAGTAGCCCTTCTCTCAGTCACATACCCACATAAAGTCAGATCCCTAACTCTGCAGTCCCTGTGTCAGTCACATACCCACATTAAATCAATCATTTAATCCTGCAGCCCCTCTGTCAGTCATATACCTGCATAAGATCATACCACTGACCCAGTAGCCCCTCTCTCAGTCACATACCCACATAAAGTCAGATCCCTGACTCTGCATCTCCTCTCTCACTCACATACCCACATAAAATCAGATCCCTGACTCTGCAGCTCCTCTCTCAGTCACATACCCACATAAAATCAGATCCCTGACTCTGCAGCTCCTC
>NC_069507.1:32366733-32384233 GCF_027579735.1 Bombina bombina | reverse complement strand
TGCCTTTAACAAACATACACCTTGAAAAGCCTACTGAGTAAATCGCCTTTGCTGTTACCAGAGACGGCTGTAAATGAGATTCTGCATTCATGAAGCCATCTTGGTGAGGCTTGTTGCAGGGTCAGTAACATACATTCTGCTTGGTGGAATTAAGCCTCCCCAGAGGCAGAAGACAAAACCCTCTTTATTTTTGAGGTAAATGACAAAAAAGCGGGCAAATCAATAATGAAAATACATTTCAAGTTGTTTTACTACATATAATTTGTAGTATAATCTATGGTAAATACATTTTGAGGGGACAGATGGAGTTCAGTAGTGGGCAAAATGAGCCACCAAAATCTAACTTTTGTGTCACTAATGTACATGTACTGACACACCTAAAATATAGATTGTAGCTCAGAGAGAGCCCAAAAATCAAATGAATATCCAATTCCAATCAAGATTATTATTATTGGTTATTTGTAGAGCGCCAACAGATTCCACAGCGCTATAAACATAGGCGGGATACAAGAAAACATTTACAGGGATCAGAAGGATAGAGGGAAGATTACACTGTAAGGACCTGGGGCAGGATTCTACAACCCTAAATAAGTTGCATTTTCCTATATATCCAATATTGTTTGTCTTTAGAAGATTTGCTGACCTGAATTTCCACGTAAAACCTCTATTATGACTCCAGCATTTTAGTTTGATAAGAGTGGCGAGTCAGCAATATAAATTAAAGTCAGTAAACGATACAGCTTTTTTATATTCGGAAACGTTATTTGATCCTGTACCAATCAAGCAATCACAATTCTCTTTACTGTCCTAAAGTTTTGTTTTTTTTAAAAAAAGTTATGAATGTTTTATGTATTCCTTGGGTGTGCATTAAAATGGACAAAATTGGTTTATGTCTTCCTGAAACCATTTTATCCAAGCTGTAGAGGATGGTGCAAAAAAACATGGGCCCAGCTCCATGGTTGTCTGACTCCATCTCTTTCCTTTCAGATCGTAAATATAAAGCCATTAGCTTCAAAACACAAGGAGCATAAATCCATCGGAATGCTTCCAGGATAGGTCGTAAAAAACAATGTCTATTAGCGGACGTTTCAACTCTGCCTAACCGCAGGGAGCTGGAACTCACATTCAAAGGTTCTTGTAATTGAAAGAGAGAAAGATTAAAATGTACAGTTCACTGTATTTTATGAGGAAAAATTGAGGTTTTTTTCTATATTTTCTAGACCTTAAAGGCAATCGATACTGAACAATGTTCTACAATGCATAAGAAAGAGCGGAATTTATACAAATTCATTTTTTAATTTGTTTACATAAAAATATGTTAAAGGGACACTGAACCCAAATTATTTCTAATTATTTCTAATTTACTCCTAGTATCAATTTTTCTTTGTTCTCTTGCTATCTTTATTTGAAAAAGAAGGTATCTAAGCTAAGGAGACAACTATTTTTTGGTTCAGAACACTGGACAGCATTTGTTTATTGGTGTATCCACCAATCAGCAAGAACAACCCAGGTTGTTCACCAAAAATGGGCCGGCATCTAAACTTACATTCTTGCTTTTCAGATAAAGATACCAAGAGAATGAAGACAATTTGACAATAGGAGTAAATTAGAAAGTTGCTTAAAATTGCATGCTCTATCTGAATCACAAAAGAAAAAATTTGGGTTTAGTGTCCCTTTAAGTAAAAGCTGTTTGAAGGGACATAAAACCCCACATTTTTATTTCATGATTAATATAGAACATACAATTTAAACAACTTTCCAATTTACTTCTATTATCAAATGTTCATAGTTTTTTGTTATCCTTTGTTGAAAAGCAGGTAAGTTCAGGAGTGTGCACGTTTGAAGCACTATGTAGCAGCAGTTTTGCAACAAATGTTTTACATTAGCAAAGCACTAGATGTCAGCACTATTTCCTGTCATGCAGTAATTCAGGCATGTGCACGCTACCTACCTAGGTATCTCTTCAACAAAGAATAACATGAGAACAATGCAAATTTGTTTAAAGGAATAGTGTACGCTAAACTTGTTCTTCCCTTAATGTTTTTAAAATGATTTGTTATACCAGCTTCAGAGTATACAATGTAAGTCTAATAGATCCTTTATGTTTTTGTAAACAACTGTCTCTGTTAAGTGAAACCACAACCCAATAAAGGAGCATGAAAACGTAAAAATATAAAAAAAAAAATAACACCCATATTCACGCTCTAACCAGATCGCGTTTATTGAAGTGCACTAAACCCAATATGAATTATAAATATTTCACATTCCAATGTTCTTCACATAAAATATGTTCTATTTATTCTTAAATAAATAAATATTTCTATATATCTGATGATTTGTCAGTAAAATATATATCTATAACTACCTATATATATATATAATGTATTTTGTGCAACTTTTTTTGTCTTGAGTAACAGAGCTCTTTGATTGCACTTAAACAAATGTGTTTACAAATTATAATACACACGCTATTCCGTCATGCGAAAAGAGCTGTGAAATACCCCATATTGCGCTTGTTAGCTCGCCACTCGTAATCTAGTTCAAAATGAGGTGAGCTTCCAGGGAAAGAATACCTTATTAACTTATCTCTATATTTACAAAAAATCCTTATTATCTTATCTCTGTATACACAGTGAGACCAAGGGTCTGATTTAACAAGGGCTGAATGGCCCATAATTGCCCATGGAAACAGCAGTTAAGAAGCAGCGGTCTTGAGAGGCGGCGGACAGCAATCAACCTGATCGGATGCAATCGGGTTGATTGACACCCCCTGCTAACGGCCGATTGGTTGCAAATCTGCATGGGGAGGTATTGCACAAGCAGTTCACTCGAACTGCTTGTGCAATGTTAAATGCTGACAGCGTAAGCTGTCAGCATTTAGCGAGGTCGGGCAGTCATGATTCACTACAGTGAATCATGTCCGCCCGCCATTTGATCATTCGGCCCCCAATACTTTAAAAGCGCAATGGAAAATGAACATGTTATTCTCTCTCTCTGCCCCACAACTCACTGGGAGAGTGATTATTTCTAAACCATCTTGATTACATAGTTTTTCTATAAACTAAACTTTGAAATATTCAGTATAGGTTGGACACAACAGACACATGAAACTATTTCAAATGACAAAATATAGCTAAATTTGGTAAATGAAGACAAAAAATACAGTACCATATTCCTTTAACCCCTTTGCAGGTATATTTTGGAAGTGTAGTTTATTTATTATTTTTAATATTGTTTTGTTGAATGTTTTTATTCCTATTATTTTCTCAATAACGATGTGGGCTACAGACAAACTAATCTGATGATAAAATGATAGTAAAAAAAAAAGGTCACTGTTATTGTGAACATAAATATAATAGGGGTAAATACTTATTGTTTCACTGTCGTACATCTTAACCTCAGCTAGTATTTCAAACCTATGTTTTCCAGACACCGCATTTGCTCCATAATCATTTTCAGAATAACCTTTCGTTAGGCAGGATACTGGCAGGAAACTCCTAGATTAGATTAGCAGTGTTCTCATTACAGGGAGTTTGATAAAAAGGTCTTCAAAGGGGAGTTAATTGCAATCTAGAGATATCCCGACAGTAATGGGGGTTTGTGATTTCAGAGCAGGGTGAGTTTATAGAGATTTCAGATAATTATACATCCAGTATGAGACACAGGGAGAGAGAGGAATATATCACTTGTCACCTCATTAAATTCATTGCAAATAACCGGATGTTCCCTGGCCCTAAACCCTCTGAGGCAGAATATATGGGAATGTGCTGATCCAAAGACAATTTGGGGGCAGATCCGCTCATTTGCATGAGATAGAGAGTTTATGGTGGTTAAAAGGGTCAAAGTTAGTAGTAAATCTGAAATAGAAAGCTGTTTATGGGACAGGCGAGTAATTGGTTCAGTACTGCTAGCCATTAATATATCAGCACACCTTTAAATATCATTATTATTATTATTGTATTATATTTTATTATTATTATATTTATTAGATTTTATTATTATTATAATATTCAGAACAAGACAAAGAGAGGACATTTTCTTGGGATCAGTGAGAGTAAATATTGCGTCTAATGAATCAGCTGTACCCTTTCTTAAAGGGACACTGAACCCAATTTTTTTCTTTTGTGATTCAGATAGAGCACGCAATTTTAAGCAACTTTCTAATTTACTCCTATTAGCAAATGTTCTTCATTCTCTTGGTATCTTTATTTGAAAAGCAAGAATGTAAGTTTAGATGCCGGCCCATATTTGGTGAACAACCTGGGTTGTTCTTGCTGATTGGTGGATAAATTCATCCACCAATAAACAAGTGCTGTCCAGGGTTCTCGACTTTCTTTTTCAAATAAAGATATCAAGAGAACGAAGAAAAATTGATAATAGGAGTAAATTAGAAAGTTGCTTAAAATTGCATGCTCTATCTAAATCACAAAATAAAAAATTTGGGTTGAGTGTCCCTTTAATTAGGCTAACGAAATAAGTTTTAATGTTTAGATTTAAGATAAGAAAATGGTACCATACAACACCATGCACTAATTTGAAGGTACCTACAAAGAAAATGGATAGAAAATGTTATAGTGTTAAACCGTATGAAAATGTCCCTTTAAGAACAATAGGAGAATTACTCCATGAGCCTGCCCCCTTTGTGACATATAACTATTCCTCTGTAACTCTGACGTAGGTTTCACCTTTCAGCTTTTTCAAGAATCCTTTAACAGTCCTTTAATAGTTATATTTTGTACTAAGCGCATCACTTAGAGCGACAGTAGCTCTATACCATGTGAGTAATTATCCTGTTGTTTTTAAAGGGACATTTTCATACGGTTTAAAACTATGAACGTTTCATATACATCAAACTTCACAAAAGTGTACAGTGTTTTATGGTATACGTTTCTTATCTTTTGTCATTTTTTGGTTTGATTATACACACTGTTATAATGTTACTATTTTTATATATCCTTAAAGGGACACTGAACCCACATTTTTTCTTTCGTGATTCAGATAGTGCATGACATTTTAAGCAACTTTCTAATTTACTCCTATTATCAAATTTTCTTCATTCTCTTGGTATCTTTATTTGAAATGCAAGAATGTAAGTTTAGATGCCGGACCATTTTTAGTGAACAACCTGGGTTGTTCTTGCTGATTGGTGGATAAATTCATCCGCCAATAAAAAGTACATAGATTGATAGATAGATACATAGAAAGACTCAGTAGGTTTCAGTTTTCAGACACAACCTGAAGAATGACTCACAGCACTGACAGGAATACAGGAAACACAATTATGTAACTGATGTATTAAAACTGTGTAATATTAGGTGTTTTGTATCAGTGGTGTTAATGAATTCTAGATTATTTATAAAATTGTTATTATTAATATTATTATTAACAAAGAAAAGAAACCTGTGATTTCATCTTAAATGTTGTGAATCGTTAAAGGGACACTGAACCTAAATTTTTTCTTTCGTGATTCAGATTGAGCATGCAATTTTAAGCAACTTTCTAATCTACTCCTATTATCAAATTTTCTTCATTCTCTTGGTATCTTTATTTGAAATGCAAGAATGTAAGTTTAGATGCCGGACCATTTTTGGTGAATAACCTGGGTTATTCTTGCTGATTGGTGGATAAATTCATCCACCAATAAAAAAGTGCTGTCCAGAGTACTGAACCAAAAAAGACGCTTGGATGCCTTCTTTTTCAAATAAAGATAGCAAGTGAACGAAAAAAAATTGATAATAGGAGTAAATTAGAAAGTTGCTTAAAAATGCATGCTCTATCTGAATCACGAAAGAAAAAATTTGGGTTCAGTGTCCCTTTAAGTTGAAGGTCAACCGAATCCTAAATAGAATGAAACTATAAAGGGCTCAAGCTGCATAAGAGGAAAGGTCTTTCGTTTTACACTAAATCCCTTTGCCATTGCAATCACTGTAGAATGGATCTTGGGTGTCCTGGAAACCCATTTGGTTCCTTGTGTTGCTGATAGAATAACTTTAGTGAAATGAGGGTTTGTAGGGTTGTGAAATATGTCACATGACTTATATCCTGGCTTCCCAGGCAGACAGGGTTTTGTATGAAGAAAAGAATCTGCCTGCATGGTTGGCTTTTGTTCTGAAGAATGTTCAATTTAGTTTTTCTCAGTGTGGTTAGAAGGAAGTTTAATTCCTGACTCTCTGAAGTCTGAATATCCCCATGGGGGGCTATTAAACATTATATTACAGTCTTCGGGATTAATTGACAATCCAGTTCGTCTGTCAGTTAAGAGTCTATAGCTATGGATTTTAGTACTAAAAAAAGAACGGGAAATGAATGAATATTTTTGTACAGCTATAGTGAGCTCATAATATCACTATGTCACAGTAAGCACATAGACACAGTGCTCAGATCTCACTGAATGAGAAAGACTGAAAGAATGAATGAATTAATAACTAGAAGAAATAAGCAACATAGTAGTAAATAAATGTAATTATGTTCAGTTTACTTAAAGGGATATGAACCTCAATTTTATTTTGTGATTCAGACAGAGCATACAATTTTAAAAATGTTTCCAATTTACTTCTATTATCAAATTAGCTTTGTTCCCGTGATATTCTGTGTTGAAGAGATACCTAGGTAGCATCTGGTGCACTGCATAGCAGGAAATAGTACTGCCCTCTAGTGCTCTTGTAAATAGATAACATTCTTGTGAAACTGCTGCTATATAGTGCTCCAGAAATGGGCCAGCTGCTAAGCTTTTTCCTGCTTTTTAACAAAAGATACCAAGAGAATAAAGAAAATGTTGATAATAGAAGTAAATTAGAAAGTTGTTTAAAATCACATCTGAAAATCTACCTGGATCATGAAAGGAAAACTGTGGGTTTCATATCCCTTTAAAAGGACATTGAACCCAATTTTTTTTCTTTCATGAATCAGATAGAGCATGCAATTATAAGCAACTTTCTAATTTCCTCCTATTATCAATTATTCTTTGTTCTTTTGCTATCTCTATTTGAAAAAGAAGGCAGCTAAGCTATTTTTTGGTTCAGTCCCTGGATAGCACTTGTTTATCGGTGGGTGAATTTATTCACCAATTACCAAGAACAACCCAGTTTGTTCACCAAAAATGGGCTGGCATCTAAACTTACATTCTTGCATTTCAAATAAAGATTCTAAGAGAATGAAGAACATTTTATAATAGGAGTAATTTAAAAAGTTGCTTAAAATCGCATGCTCTATCTGAATTATGAAATAAAAAATTTGGGTTCAGTGTCCCTTTAATGTTCAAAATAAGAATGCCAAGGAGACTTTTAAAGGATCTAAAACTCAAAATTGCATTTTCTATGAAAACAAATAAAACAAGTGGTAGGGTGGAGTTTGGCTATTGAAAATTAATTGCCATAAAAAGGATGTTACTTTTTTTTAAAAAACATTAAGACTTTGCTGATGTTATTACACAACAATACAACATAAATGTCTTATAATTAAAAGGTATTTACTGTCCTTTTAAATACCTAAAACAAGAGACAAAATGAATGTGATTTTATGTAATGCAAACACAAAATTCTGTGCTTCATATCAACTGGACAAATAGATATGTGTTTGCTTCAGCATTAATATCACAGGGACATATCTGTCCTAGTTTGTCATTAGGAGCCCTTGGTAAAAGGCAAGTCGTATGCTAAAGCTTTCAGTTTGGCTTTTGAAGTGGTCATCCATTCTCTGTGCATATCACTTTATTTAGGCTGCTTTTAAGAGTCTCACTTTCCTACTCAAGAGGATTGTTGTAAGGGAAACTAGAAAGATGTTTTGACTAGTAAGTGTGCCCTCCCCTCACACAGAAGCCGAAATGCATTAGTAGCGTTCTCCTCCATATGTATTGCATTAACAACGAATAACCCATGGGCAGATGTAAGCCTGTGATTGTATTTATTAATCAACTTAGGATTTGTGCTTGTTAACTATGTGTATTAGATTCTATTATTGTGGTCCTTTCATCATCACACAAAATATGTGCCTCACTTTTATGTGTAGGATAAATAGCAGGTAAATAGTATTCATTTATTGCAGTTTGTTTAGTAAAAGGAGCTGCGTTTGGATGTGGGTACTTATCGCCCTCTGAGGATGTCACCTTTTTACTGGTACATTGTTTCAGATTTAAAGTGATAGTAAATGCTAAGAGTTTTTATTTAACATATAAATCAACTTTAAATCATAATGTTCAAAGTTGTTGTTTTTTTCTTTTAAAAGTTATCTTGAAGTCTGTTTATTTTAATCAGATGTGTTGCCTATTAATAATTGGCCCAGCTGCCTGCCCACCTTCTAAACTTTAAAAAAAAAATATTTTATATTTTACACACTTAAAGGGACATTGTACATTAGATTTTTCTTTGCATAAATGTTTTGTAGATGATCTGATCCTATCTAAGGAAGTTTTTGTAATAATGTATAGTTTTGCCTTTTTTTAATAACATTGTAATGATTTTCAGACTCCTAACCAAGCCCCAAAGTATCAGATGACCCAGGTCTAATAATTCTGCTGCTATTGTTTGTATAATCTGTCTTTTCATATGCAGGGGAGGGGGTGTCTGCCTTTTCTGCTTTCCCAGCTCCTTTCACTGGGTGTCCCAGACTAACATCATCACCAGTGCTAACTTTCAGCTTCTAAGTAAGTTTTTAAAAGGTTTTATACTGGACCTTTAGATCAGCATCGGTGCATATGCTTAGTGTCTATTACATGCCATTAGATTACCATTGGTGTACACTGTACATTTAAGCTTATGCAGCCAAATTAAAGCTATGCCGCACAGCCCATTAGAAAAATCTAATACTACAGACAAAATGTCATGGGACATGAAACCCAAGAATTTTTTTCATAATTCAGGCAGAACATGTGATTTTAAACAACTTTCCAATTTACTTCTATTATCTAATTTGTTTCACTCTATTGGAATCCTTAGTTGAAAAACATGCAATGCATTACTGGGAACTAGCTGCTGATTGGTGGCTGTACATAAATGCCTCTTTTCATTGGTTCAACAGATGTGTTCATCTAGCTCTCATCAGTGCATTGCTGCTCCTTCAACAAAGAATACTAAAAGAATAAAGCTAATTTGATAACAGAAGTAAATTGGAAAGTTGTTTAAAACTGCATCTTCTATCTGAATAAAAGTTATAATTTATAGCAGTCTTGAGCAGGACTTTAGTTATGTGTTTAAACCCTTTACAGGGGTCAAACATCTAGTTATCAAGGAACACAGAAATAATATGCTGTAATATTTTATATTTGCCTTAGACTGCCCCTAAGCAACTGTAATACATCATCAGTATTCTGATAATCTTAGTTTTTATTTTTAGTTGGCTGTAAAGGATTTATTTTGTGCTTATGGTCAGCGTCTTCTTTTGCATATCCACTATTAACTCCTGCAACCACATTCTGCTTCCCCATGACTGTGCACTAGACTTCTGCCCTGTAAACATTATAGCTACTTTAGTTTATTTTTTAAAGGGAACTTAAAGGGGCACTTAAAATTATAATGTGCATTTTATTTTTGAATACAAGCACCTTGAAATCTACCTGTAATAGTAAAAGCTATCATTGTTAGTGGCATACACACATATGCTGAAATGCCTTGTCTGCCCTCACTCAAATACCAAGCCAGCTCAGACAGCTAGCTGTGGAGTGTATCATGTCAGCAATGTATCATGCAACCTACCACTGACTGCTTAAGGACCACTCAATACAGTAGAATTACAATACTAACAAACGCATACTAAAAAAAAAAAAAGCAATATCACTTACTCTGAATTTCATATAAGCAGTAGATTTTTTTCTGACAAATTTATATTTGTTCCTATTTTCCGGCCAATCACAGACTAGTATACGTATACCCTGTGAGCTTGTGCACACGCTCAGTAGGATCTTGTTCACCAGAAAGTGGGAATTTAAAAAGACTGCAACATTTGATAATGAAAGTAACCAGTGATGGTTTTTACCAAGTATACTGCAAAAAAGCACTACCGTTCAAAAATATTTGACTATTATCTCATCTCCCTTTAAATTGCAATTATGTATAGCATAAAAAAATTCCATTTGATGTTTATATCTCATGACTTGATACTTTAATTTCTCCCTTTATTATAAGCTTTTTATTATTATTATTATTTTTATTATTATTTTTGCAACAATGTACCATTTGCTATTTAGCAATGATCCTGGTAGCTCATGGAATTTAGGTTTTTTTAAAAAGAGGGGGGAAAAAAACTTTATTAAAAAAAAAAAGTTGCTATTTATTGGTTTTATTGATTAAAGTACTCTTGATAATTGTGAAAAATGTAAAAGGGCCCAAGCACGATATAACAAGTTATGTTTTGTGGATTAGACATTTATTGATTGGGTCGATCGGCAGAGATTACACTGCTGAGGTTCATACAGCATAGATTTTACAGAATAATCTCTGTCCTGCCTCTAGCATTGTCAATAAAAAAGTACCAAAAAGGTTTTGTTTGTCTCTCTACTTTAAATACCGAAAATAAAACACTAAACTATGAAAATAAAAAAAGAAACAGACACATTGAACAATTGATACTAATTTAAGATTTTAACAAGTATTTTTTTTTATAGAAAACAAATGTTGATTTATAATAGTTTTTTTTTTTCTTTTTTTATTATTCATTTGGTCTAATATTCAATCATGTGGTTTTTCATAATTAATTTGTTAATGAAAACTTATTTACGGGATGTTTCTTATGGAGAACACGTTCAGAAAAGCAGATAAGTAGCTCAACAGCAGCTTAAAGTTAAAAATTACAAGGTGTAATCATTAAAATATGTCATTTTAAGTCTAGTGACTCAGCACCTCTATGAAGTGAAGTACCACTCATGGCCCATAGAGCACTGCTGGTCCAGATCAGAAACTGCTGCTGATCCAATCAGCTGCGTTAGTCTCACATTCCTGCTGTGTGACTAGTGGCTAGCTAGTGCTTCTTCTACAGGCCAGCAGCAGTAGCACAAAAAAAAAGATTGTATCAGTATTGGCAATGAACAAAAGTAAATCTTATATACATATTGGCTGACACTGGAATCAATCATCACGTACATGCATCCACACACACGCACGCATGCTCACAGGCTCATATGTGCATGTTCAAAGAACATAAAGGTAAAGTTGATCCAGTTTGCATGACATGTAGAATGCTTAGATCCGCTGGACAGACTTCCTGTAGGTGGAGCTAGACGGAGCACGCGAATCTGGCGTGCTGCCCGAAGGAGCTCGCGAAAGACCAAGCCCCCGTCACAGTCCGTTGCTGGAGTACCTGGTATACTCCCTAGGACACTACCCCACTGCTGTAAGGGGTAAGACGGGGAAGTCTAGTATAGCTGCCTGAGGCTCCCTAGCCAGAGCCACTACCGCAGAGTCCGTCAAACCACTAAGCCGAAAGCAAATAAGAAGGGACTTGCTGCTTGCGGAAGCAGGCCGCTGGAAACTTGCTATCCTCTACCCGCAAGGCTCTTGCAAGACTGCCATCCCAGACTAGCATATCGGGAGCTCACCTTCAGCTGACGAATCTGGGCCTCCTCTCTTGGTGGAGGCATAAATCCCCAGTGCACGGGGTCTTTTGGAACCGGTCCAGCTGGCATCGAAGGGGTGAGAGCGCTACCCTGGACACTAAAATTAAACTGAAGGCTAATGAGGGCAGCGTTGCTGCTTGGAGTCTAAAGCTGAACCAGCGCACAGCATAGTCTATTTGTCGGGACTCCTGGGCTCCTAGGACGGCGGAGAGAGTGAAGTATCTCACTGCCCTTGGTTTGAAATCTGCTGCTACCTACTAAGGGAACAAACACAAACATCTTCGGACTAGAGGGAGGCTGACCGGACCTGTAAGCTGACCAGATTTACATCTGCATCGCCCCCAGACGGTCTGAAACCCGGTGATCTACTAACGCAGGTTGTTGGAGGCTTTTACCTGAGCAATACTTAATCAAATACCCAAGCTGAACAATCTGCCTCTCGGTCAAGAGTAGAGGATTAAACATAGCTCTGCGATAGCTGGAGGTAAAGCAAGGCGGCCAGAGGAGCGGATCCAAAATCTCCCTGTTGTGAAAGATACGCTGACTTTTCAGAAATGTCCAAAAAGCGCAAGTACTTTTAATATTCATTATGTCGTCATGTATATCACTTCTTAAAGGCTGCGGTACCAAATTATAGTCTTCCTTATGTTGAAAAAGACTCAACTGTACTGCAAGAGCCAAAAGTATATGGACTGAAATTGGGTTATCAATTAAATTTGAAACATTGAGTGTATTTGCTCGAACTGTTATCCTTAAAGTGACATTTTGAAACATTTTGCAAGCTAATTTATTTTATCTTTTTCTTAGCTCCTGCCTGGATGTTGTTTACCCTATTTACAACTTGCAAATCACAGTGATACTGAGTTATTGTGTACTGTAGGAGCAACTTGCAATAGTCAGCTTTTTCACTGAGCAATATTAGTATATATAATTAATAACAACTATAAGTAAGTGGTAACTGATATCTTAATTTGAAATACTGATGACATAATTTATAACTGTGGATTATATATTTTATAAGGTCACCTCTGAATTCTAAGCAGTCAAGCTATTGGTTCCCGGATTCCCCCCTGATTTTTTTTTTCTCAGGAATAAGGAGTATAGCATTAAGTCAGAGTGCGACAATTTATATCTTGTTATCTCTTATAAGAGACTAAGAGGCCCGCACTTTCATATATTGTAAATCTGTACTGTATGATCTGAATAGATTTTGACTATAGGGACATACAATAAGCTGCCAAAAGTATTGGTCTAAATATCATACAAGAATCCAAAGAGCGGAGCTGTGTTGTATGTCTATATAGCTTAAAATTTCTCTGTGTATATTCTGTTATAAGTGAATCTAAGCCGCCTACTGTTCATATTTTGAGGATATGAAACTGTGTCTCTATGAAAGACTGGAGTTGTATTGTATATAGTTTTTTGGTAATAGCAATTCCGGTCAGTCTTGTGTCCTACTGTATATGAATGTGTAAAAGGACAAACTGACATCCTAACTTAGATCCTGTTTCTCTCTCTTATAAAAGCAATTTCGGTTGAGCAACTAGAATACTAAAAGAACCTGCTCGGACAAAAAGGCCAGGTCACAGGCCAGAGAGGGTCAATTATCAAACCCCAAAAGGGACATAGTAGCAGTGTACAGTAGCCACTCTTTTCCATTTTAGTGGATAATCAGGGAAATTGGCATTTACATAATAAATGGAGAAATATATCACAAATCCCAAAAATAAATCCCCAGCTATGCCTCCGAGGAGGGATAAAAAACAAAAACCCCTACAGGAAAATCTACAAGAAGTTTCTTTTAGAAGTCCAGATCCGAATCTGGAAAAACAACTTACTACGAATCAATTGGCAGACTTAATTCTGCCGCAATTTGAAATACTTAAGGGCGAGATCTCAGAGATCTCAAGTGAAATAAAGCAATTTTCAAGTAGACTGGTAGAAGTAGAAAATCGAATCTCCTGTATTGAGGACAGACATTTTAATCAGGAATCTGCTATTGACACGCACTCAGAAGAGATAAAAGCACTAAAAGCTAAGATTGAGGACTTAGAAGATAGGTCTAGGAGGAGTAACGTGCGTGTCATAGGACTACCAGAGTCCAGAGAGTTTGAAGATCTCCTACTATTTAGCTCCCAAACTTTACCCAATCTACTAGGCATACAAGTCGCAGAGGGAGAAATACAGGTAGAGAGAGCACATAGGGTAGGCATGATCAGACAGCCAAAAGATGGCAGCACGCGACCAAGAATGGTCATGATAAAATATTTAAACTTCCAAGACAAAGTTAAAATCATGCAGAAATACAGACAGACCCAGACACTCACCATAGATACCAAACAGATTCTGTTATTTCAGGATTACTCAATAGAAACCTCGACAAAACGACGTGCAATGGCGCCATTCTGCTCTGGCCTAATAAAGGCAGGGCTGAAGGCAACTATGAAGTACCCAGCAAAAATCACGGTACTGGGCATGGATGGCGTCATTGCATTAAACACAATTGAAGAGGCTAAGGAGTTTTGCAGAGACAATAACATAGACGTTTAAGCAGTTTTCAAAGAGCAGGGTAATCGATGGCCCTGGAGACGAAAAAGGTGATTTGGATAGGATTAATGGGTAAGGGGGGGAGGGACTGGCTTTCTATCTTTCACTCTTTTTTTTTTTTTTTTTTTTTTATTATTTTATTTAAGTACTTCACACAAGTTGTTTAGAGTTACAATGAATGAGTAATTCATTAAATATAATTTCCTGGAATGTAGGGGGAATAACATCTCCAAGTAAACGCAAGAATGTTCTCAAGTTAGCAAAAAAACAACATCCAGACATTATTTTACTCCAGGAATTACATCTTAAGAAGGTAGAGATAGGAAAGTTAAAAACAAATTGGATAGCTGAAATAATCGCCACACCTTGCGAAAAACGCAAAAAAGGCGTAGCAATTATGTTGGGCAGGGATCTAGCATACACGATAATCAAGCAAGAACTGGATCCAGGGGGGAGATATATAGTACTGCAACTGAAAATAGACCAAAAGATCTGGACATTGTGTAATCTATATGCCCCGAATAGTTGGGACTCCCAGTTCTGGGAGAAATTGACTAAAGTTATATCCCCATATATTGGACAGAACTTGATAGTAGCAGGAGACTTTAATAGCACTATGTGCCTTGAGCTAGATAGGCATAGAATCAGGAGTAGAGCATCCAATAATAGGGAAGCCAAATATCTGCAGAGGTTTGCACGTATGCTAAAACTTCACGATGCCTGGCGAATCCAACATCCAGACACTCGGGAATTCACATGCGAATCAGGTGCGCACAAAAATTTCTCCCGAATTGATATGTTTTTGGTAGATGATTATATTATGAGAAACAACATAGAGTCACACATCTCAGAGATTATTTTGTCGGATCATGCGATAATTGGCTTAAGAATTGTTTGGAGTACCCTCTCCAAAAAAACCTCGAACACATTTCGTTTTCCTCAATATATGTACAAAAATGTAAAATTTGTAAATTGGTTGCAGCAAAGATGGGGAGAATACTCCACACAAAACCGGGATTACATAAACAAAGTTGAGGTGTTCTGGGAAGCTGGGAAAGCGGTCATGAGGGGGGAAATAAGAGCCTATATGATTAAAAGAAATAAAGAAAAGAAAGCAAGAGAGTTACAATTATCAAACCAGCTTAAAAATAAATATGCAAAATACCTCAGAACACCCAATAAAGAGAATTGGGACTCTTACAAAGCAGCAAGAACGGATAGAGAACACTATCTAATTAAGGTCGGGGCATATGAAGAACTGAGGAATAGGGCGTCATTTCAGGGAAGTCAGGGTATATCGGCTAAACATCTGGCAAGGTTGGTTAAATTTAGGAAAAAATCTAATCAGATTTTCTCAATCAGGTCTGAGGGGAAACTCTTTAGTAACAAAGAGGAAATCAGCAAGATATTCTTTGAGTATTATAGTAATTTATATGCAAGGGAAGTCGTGAACGAGAAGCAAAAAGAGCAATTCTGGCTGGGTTTAGATGTCCCCCAAATATCGCGAGAAGCGTTACAGATAATTAATGCACCTATTACTGAAACAGAAATACTAGAAACCATAAAAAACTCCAAACTCGGCAAAGCTGCAGGGCCGGACGGTCTTACGGCAGAGTTTTACAAAATTATGGCGTCAGAAATAGTGGGCACCCTAAATAGACTTTTTAATCAGTATTACTTGCAGAAAGACATGAAATCAGTCTATTTCTCTGACTCTGTAGTAACTTTAATTCACAAGAAAGCGAAGGACCCAACCAACGTTGCGTCATACCGTCCGATTTCGCTTCTTAACCAAGACTACAAAATATTAATGTCCCTTATCGCAGACAGGTTAAAAAAATTTATTACAGATATTATCCATCCCGACCAGGCAGGATTTATTGCAGGAAGAAATGCAGTCAGAAACATGCGCAGAGTTCTTACCACAGTGGACTATCTCCATCGGATCGACCAGGATGCCGGAAAGAGAACTCAGGGGGAAGACATAGCCTTACTCACTGTGGACGCCGAGAAGGCTTTTGATTCAATTATCTGGGACCACCTAATAAATTCATTGAAGAAGTTTGGTTTCTCCGGCGCCCTGGTCGATTTGATCGGGTTAGTGTATAAAAAACCCAGGTCTCAACTTCTCATTAATGGTGAATTATCACAAAGCATTACTCTAGGCAAAGGAACACGTCAGGGTTGTCCGCTTTCGCCAATATTATTCGACATTGCATTGGAACCCCTCGCTATATATCTTAGGAAAACTCTCCCACCAATCTTGGTGGGTAATCAGAAGGTGTCTGTGACACTTTATGCAGATGATTTATTAATATTCCTACAAAATACAAAGCATTCTATACCATGCTTTATGAAAATACTAAATATTTTCAGTTCCTTTTCTGGATATAAGATAAATATTAGTAAATCAGAAATTCTCTGGATCAGGAAAAATAGATTTAGCTACTCTGACAATTTTAAAGAAGTACAGAGCATTAACTACCTTGGCATTAAGATCAGTAAGAACCCAGCATCCTGGTATCAGCTTAATTTCAAAGATCCTTTTCAAAATCTGCAACACGATCTCGCAAGATGGAATCTATACTATCTATCCATTTCAGCCCGTATTAACGTCATCAAGACTATTATCTTCCCAAAATTTCTTTTCTTGCTACAGAATTTACCACTTTTATTACACAAAAAAGACATTGATAATTATAACAAGGCCTGTGCTTTTTTTATTTGGGGGAAAAAGACTTCACGTATTGCCCTCAATAAACTGACCCAGGATAAGCGGTTTGGAGGCTTTTCATGTCCAAATATAAAATATTACAATATGGTCTCCTTGGCTAAATTCGGGGTGGACTGGCTTAGCAAATCAGACCATGTTACCTATTTTGAATATGAAACAGAATTAATTAAACCCTTCAACCTACAGGCAGTATTGCACTGCCCATATAGAAATCTACCAAGTAATATAACTAGATTAGTAACATTTGCAAATGTAGTGATCGCCTGGCAGAGATACTGTAAAATACTGGGGATAGAGTTTCAGACTTCTAGACTACTGCCGATTACTGGTAACCCAGTTTTTCCACCAGGACACTGCAATAGTATATTTCAAATATGGGAAACCAAAGCCCTGACATATGTATCACAGCTTAAAGATCCACTCACCGGGCACATCAGGACATTTGAGCACCTTGCACGGGAATACAGTCTACCATCCCAGCACTTCTATGCATATTTACAGATCCGCCATTTAATAAATGACTATGACACAAGGTTTAGTAAACATTGGGCGCAATTAAAAATCGAGGCAGGGATATCTTTGTACAAAGCAGGTGCTAGAGCCTTATCGTACTGGTATCAACAGATAATGAGTAAGGAAGGTGAACTCCACATCAACCAATGTAAACAGAGATA